>NW_028270186.1:703265-856518 GCF_037043375.1 Chiloscyllium plagiosum | reverse complement strand
GGCTGGAGAGGCCAGGAACAGGGAGATAATGGACTTGAATGTGTGGCTGGGGAACTGGTGCAGGAAGCAAGGACTTAAATTCTTGGATCACTGGGGTATGTTTTGTGGTAAGCATAAATTACACAAAAGAGGCGGTTTGTACCTTAATAGGTTGGGGACCAGCATTCTGGCAGGCAGGTTTGCTACTGCAACACAGCTACTTTTAAACTAAATAGCGGCGGGGAGGGGACAAACTGGAAGTTTAGGAAGGAAATTGAAGGGAAAGTTAGAACAAGGGAAGTCAAGAAAGACAACGGTATCAACGAAGCAGAAAACTCAAAAAGGATCATGCCGTAAGGTTGAGTGAAGTAGGGGTTGATAGGAAGGGTGAGGGCAGTAACAAATTAAAAATACTATATATGAATGCACGAAGTATTTGAAATAAGATGGATGAGCTGGAGGCTCTTTTGGAAATTGGCAGCTACGATATTTTGGGGATAACTAGAAGTTGGCTTCAAGTGGACAGGGCCTGGGAAATGAATATTCAAGGCTATACGTGCTATCGTAATGACAGACTGACGGGCAGAGGGGGTGGGGTGGCCTTGTTGGTAAGGGATGATATTCAGTCCCTTGCGCGGGGGGACCTAGAATCAGGGGATGTAGAGTCAGTATGGATGGAGCTGAGAAATTCTAAGGGTAGAAAGACCCTCTTGGGAGTTATCTACAGGCCCCCAAACAGTAGTATGGATGTAGGGTGTAAGTTGAATAAGGAGCTGAAATTGCCCTGTCGCAAAGATGTTACTACAGTTGTTATGGGGGATTTCAACATGCAGGTAGACTGGGAAATCAGGATGGTATTGGACCTCAAGAAAGAGACTTTGTGGAGTGCCTCAGAGATGGATTCTTAGAACAGCTGGTGCTGGAGCCGACCAGGGAAAAGGCAATTCTGGGTCTGGTATTGTGCAACAAACCAGAATTGATCAGGGACCTCGAAGTGAAGGAGTCATTAGGAGGTAGTGACCATAATACAATAAGCTTCAATCTGCAATTTGAGAGGGAGAGGGTACAATCGGTCGTGACAATATTTCAGTTGAATAAAGGGAACTATGGAGCTATGAGGGAGGAGCTGGTCAAAGTTCAATGGTGCAATACCTTAGCAGGGATGACAGTGGAGGAACAATGGCAGATATTTCTGGGTATAATGCAGAAGATGTAGGATCAGTTCATTCCAAAAAGGAAGAAAGATCCTAGGAGGAGGCAGTGGTGGCCGTGGCTGACGAGGGAAGTTAAGATAAGTGTGAAGATGGAGGACTGGGAAGTTTTTAAAGAACAACAGAGGATTACTAAGAAGGAAATACGCAGAGAAAAAATGAGGTACGAAGGTAAACTGGCCAAAAATATAAAGGAGCATAGTAAAAGTTTTTTTAGGTATGTGCAAGGCAAAAAAATGGTTAAGAATAAAATTGGGCCCTTGAAGACAGAAACAGGGGAATATATTACGGGGAACAAAGAAATGGCAGAAGAATTGAATTGGTACTTCAGATCTGTGTTCACTGGGGAAGACACAAGCAATCTCCCTGAGGTAACAGTGGCTGAAGGACCTGAAGTGAAGGGAATTTATATTTGCCAGGAATTGGTGTTGGAGAGACTGTTAGGTCTGAAGGTTGATAAGTCCCCGGGGCCTGATGGTCTACATCCCAGGGTACTGAAGGAAGTGGTTCGAGGAATCGTGGATGCGTTGGTGATTATTTTCCAGAGTTCGATAGATTCGGGATCAGTTCCTGTGGATTGGAGGGTGGCTAATGTTGTCCCACTTTTTAAGAAAGGTGGGAGAGAAAAAGCAGGAAATTATAGACCAGTTAGTCTGACCTCAGTGGTGGGAAAGATGCTGGAGTCTATTATAAAGGATGAAATTATGACACATCTGGATAGCAGTAACAGGATAGGTCAGAGTCAGCATGGACTTATGAAGGGGAAATCATGCTTGACTAATCTTCTGGAATTTTTTGAGGATGTAACTCTGAAGATGGACAAGGGAGATCCAGTGGATGTAGTGTACCTGGACTTTCAGAAAGCCTTTGATAAAGTCCCACATAGGAGGTTAGTGAGCAAAATTAGGGCGCATGGTATTGGGGGCAAAGTACTGACTTGGATTGAAAATTGGTTGGTTGACAGGAAACAAAGAATAGTGATAAACGGCTCCCTTTCAGAATGGCGGGCAGTGATCAGTGGGGTACCGCAGGGATCAGTGCTGGGACCGCAGCTTTTTACAATATATATTAATGATATAGAAGATGGTATTAATAGTAACATTAGCAAATTTGCTGATGATACAAAGCTGGGTGGCAAGGTGAAATGTGAGGAGGATGTTAGAAGATTACAGGGTGACATGGACAGGTTAGGTGAGTGGACAGATGCATGGCAGATGCAGTTTAATATGGATAAATGTGTGGTTATCCACTTTGGTGGCAAGAACAGGAAGGCAGATTACTACCTAAATGGAGTCAAGTTAGGAAAAGGGGCAGTACAAAGAGATCTGGGTGTTCTTGTACACCAGTCAATGAAGGCAAGCATGCAGGTACAGCAGGTAGTGAAGAAAGCTAATAGCATGCTGGCCTTCATAACAAGAGGGATTGAGTATAGAAGCAAAGAGGTTCTTCTGCAGCTATACAGGGCCCTGGTGAGACCAAACCTGGAATATTGTGTGCAGTTCTGGTCTCCAAATTTGAGGAAAGACATTCTGGCTATTGAGGGAATGCAGCGTAGGTTCACGAGGTCAGTTCCTGGAATGGCAGGACTATCTTATGTTGAAAGATTGGAGTGACTGGGCTTGTATACCCTTGAGTTTAGGGGACTGAGGGGTATCTGATTGAGACGTATAAGATTATTAAAGGATTGGACACTATGGAGTCAGGGAGAAAGTGAGGACTGCCGATGCTGGAGATCAGAGCTGAAAATGTGTTGCTGGAAAAGCGCAGGAGGTCAGGCAGCATCCAAGGAGCAGAAGAATCGATGTTTCGGGCATGAGCCTGATTCCTGAAGAAGGGCTCATGCCCGAAACGTCGATTCTCCTGCTCCTTGGATGCTGTCTGACCTGCTGCGCTTTTCCAGCAACACATTTTCAACACTATGGAGTCAGGAAACATGTTTCCGCTGATGGGTGTGTCCCAAACCAGAGGACACAGCTTAAAAATAAGGGGTAGGCCATTTAGGACAGAGATGAGGAGAAACTTCTTCACCCAGAGAGTGGTGGGTGTGTGGAATGCTCTGCCCCAGAGGGCAGTGGAGGCCCAGTCTCTGGATTCATTTAAAAAAGAGTTGGATCGAGCTCTCAAGGATAGTGGTATCAAGGGTTATGGAGATAAGGCAGGAACAGGATACTGATTGAGGATGATCAGCCATGATCATATTGAATGTCGGTGCAGGCTCGAATGGCAGAATGGCCTACTCCTGCACCTATGTCTATTGTCTATTGTCTATTTCCTTCCCTAAAGGGCATTAGTGAACCAGGCAGTTTTTTCCCAACAATCGATTCATGGTCATCATTAGACTCTTAATTCCAGATTTTTATTGAGTTCAGATCTACCATCTGCCATGGCAAGATTTTGACCCAGGTCCCCAGAGTATTAGCAGAGTTTTTGGATTCATAGTTTAGCGATAATACCACTAGGCCATTGCCTTCCCCTTAAATGCAGGCCAATGTAAAGGAATTGTTCATAAAAACTGGAAATTTTCATATGTCGGGGCTTTAAAATTACACCCCTGTACGGGATTGCACTTGTAAGTACAAGCTTTTGTATATTAGACATTCGTCAATCAGGGACCTTGTGTTTCGTGAAAACTGATGTAAAATACCTGTTCGATTAAATTTGTCAGCTCTTCATATTCCGCTATGAACTCTCCAAGCTCTCCTTTCCATAGGACCATTGATCACTTTGTTCACTCTTGTCACGACACGGGGTAAACTCTCTTGATTAATTTAAAACCAGCAACACAGGAAAGATTTATCCCGTGCAGCAATCTTTAAAAATTTGAGTGGCCAAGAACTATTTAAAGTAAAAATTAACAACCTTATTTCTTAAAGTATAACAGAGGATAATTAACTTACAACTATGCACAAGTCCTTACTCTAACCTATCTTTTACCTTCCCTTCTATAATACTAGTCTGATAAAACTCCCAATTAAGATTACCTAAACAAGATTTATTATCTCAAAACCAGGCAGCTTTCAGTTCTTCTATTTGGATCGTCCTGTGTCTTCTTTTCTTCTTCTTAGGGATTTCTGCTTCGCAGGTTATTGGTCGAAAATGGTACCTTTTAAGAGAGCTATTTTTCAGGCAGTCTGTTTACATACTAGGCTTGACAATTCTCCTCCAACCACAAGGGATGAATGCAGATTTCTCCAGCTTCCTCATTTCCCCTCCCACCTTATCTCAGTCCCAACCCTCGGACTCAGCACCACCTTCTTGACCTGCAATCTTCTTCCCGACCTCTCCGCCCCCACTCTCTCTCCGGCCTATCACCCTCACCTTAACCTCCTTCCACCTATCACATTCTCAATGCCCCTCCCCCAAGTCCCTCCTCCCTACCTTTTATCTTAGCCTGCTTGGCACACCCTCCTCATTCCTGAAGAAGAGCTTATGCCCGAAACGTCGATTCTCCTGCTCCTTTGATGCTGCCTGACCTGCTGCGCTTTTCCAGCAACACATTTTTCAGCTTGGCAATTCTCCTCTCAACTGTTCAATTTTTCTCGGTTTTATGCCCCAGAGCATCAGATTATGTCATTGGCTTTTAAGATTATCAATATACTCAATTCAAACTGGATTGGAAATTGGTATTTTGGGGGGAATAATTTAAACTGATTGGCCTAATTCGAATTTTTTTTGTCGTTTCCAGTCAACTAACTACCCCAGTAGTTGAAACACATGTTACATTGTGTCTTATTGAGAACACTTGGTGCTGTCACTGCTAGCTTTTAACTCTCTTCAAAGATATAGATCACCTACATCTTCACAACACTCTTGTAAGAACATTTACAGAATGTTTAAAAAAACACTTACAATCTTTTTATATTTCTCTAGCTTTCTCTCATGCTCAGCTTTTCAGTTCTTATTAGGCTATGTCATATTTTGTGCTTTTTTTTTAAGTTCTTTCCAATCTTATAAGCTGCTAAATGAAAATGTAAAGAACTGAAGATGCTGGAAATCAGAAACAAAAATAGAGATTGCTTTAAAAGCTTAACAGGTCCGGCAGCATTTGTGGAGAGAAATCAGAGTTAACATTTCAGATCAAGTGACCTTTCCTCAGAACCTCTGTTTTTGTTTCTAACCTACTGCCTGTCTTCATATATTAATGTATTTTTTGTTCGTTTGATATAATTTTTAACATTTCTAATTACATCATGGATGATGGGCATGCCCCTGAAATTTTTCTTACTTGTTGGAATCAATCTATTCAGTGTATTCAAAAATATCCTCTTATATGTCTGTCACTGTAACTCTGTTAGCCTATCCTTTCACCTGATGTGCCTATTTATTTTCAGTTGAATAAATTTTCTTAAATGTTTTATGAACTTGTCCTGCATCTTCAAGGAATGATGAATCTACATGTCTACATTATTCTGTTTCTGCTTGAATATAACCATGTTTTTCCTTCCACAAAGTATCACTTCAGATTTAATTTTGCTAAAATGCATTTGGCATGCATCTGCCCTTTCACTGGTCTGTGTCGAACTGTCTTGTTCAATATTAACTATTTCACCGAGATTTTATCAGACCACAAATATTCAACTTCAGGCCACATAAATGCAATCAGAAAAACAATAAACTTAATACTCATCGCTGGGAAACTCAACTACATCCTTTCTTGACAATTGGAATGCCATCCAGTCAATGCCACTCTTTGGCACTCAGCACTTCACTCATTCTGTGCCAATATATTTCTATTTTATGAATCGATCTGTTATAGGTTTAATTTATCCAATGCCTTTTGTAAGTTTGTTTATGTACATCGCCTGAATTCACTTCATTAACTCTCTCAGTTCTTTCATTGATTAACGTATTTAGCGAGATCAGACAAGATTGACCTTCTGTAAATCTCCTCTGCCTGTTCTTTACAGATATTGTACTAAGGTGAGAGACTCAGTAAATTGTGTATATACTCTCTCAGGTTTAGAGAATGGAAGCCAATCTCATTGGAATGTACAGGTCCCTTTATAACGTGTGTTTCATCAATGCAAATTTGCTGTAATGCAACTGACAAATTGGGGACACTGTTTTTACAGTGCGAATTGCTAAAATGTGTGTTGGTTTCTCAAGCACAGTTTTTCTATCACGTGGAGTTGCACAAGAACACAACCATTGCATTCTTGAAGAACTGACTGTACGAGAGTTCGTGGTGATGCTGCTCCTTTAACAAGGTTATGTTTTCCTTGTTTTTTTATTCAGGTGATCATAAAGTCAGAGGTTCTAATATGTCTGGGTTTACTCTATGACCTGCTTGTGAATGTTTTTCAGTCCTTCTTTTAAAACACTGGTGCAATGAAAGGGGAGTGGCCAGTTCTCCCAGTTCAGGGTTTGGTTTGGTTTGGTTTTAGCAAGCAGTCAGTTTTTGAGGCTGCTGGTCAAAGAAACAGCTCTGTGCTGATCCTTTCTCTCTCTGGCATCTCTCCGGTAATAACCTGTACTTGGTTTTACCTTTATTTGCCACGGGGGTGTTTAGGGGGATGTTGCAAGTATTTGGAACAGCATCATTGGGTTGCAATAGAGTCAACTGGATTTTCAAATAGTTATTCTAAATTCAGTTTTCTTTTGTTTATTTGTGAAATACATTCTGTTTTGTTTGAAACTGAGTGTTTGCGTCAGCTGCATCACACCTGCTTCAAACAACTTGCAAAGTTCGGGTCTGGATAACTTTCTTGAAATGTTTTGAGGGGGTCTGGTCTGGTCCATAACACAATGAAACACTTTTGTTTGCGAGTGGTACAGGCAGATCATAATAAGCAAGGACCATACAGATCATAGCGTGTTTAGACTGTCTGAGGCATGCAGGTTCCACTACACAGGAGATATGTAAAGCAAGATCAACAGTGTGAGAGACGATTTCGGTACAAACAATTGAGATGTGCATGACCCCAAAGTCTAAGGGGAATAGAGCCATAGGGGTAGGGTAAAACATGCTTCTCTATAATAAAGGACGAGACATCTGCTGCTACGGATTGATAAGACCACTCACATAGACAGAGTAGAAAAACAAGTCCTTGATTGATAAGACCACTAACTCTGACAGAGAAGAATAAGTCCTTGACTGATAAGACTACAGGGTAGAAAAACAACTCGGGAAACTGTTGCAGACTTTGTGAGAATGTGAACCTCGTGACTCTTTAGAGCTATAGAGGGGAGGGACTTGTACTGTATTTAATCAGAAACATTGTTAGCCTGGGGCGCCTTTTTCTCAGAAGGGTGCCCAACTCTGCAGACTTGCTAATAAAACTTTGTTTTCCTGAATTTGTCTAGAGCGATTATTGAGAAGCGATTTTCGTTTCTAACAAACAGTAATGAGATGAACATTATTTGAAGTTAGGATGTCCATTCATTAGTCTAATAATGGCAGGGAAGAAGCTGTTCTTGAACCTTTTAGTTCGTGTGTTCAAGCTTCTGTATCTTCTGCCTAATGGATGCTGTGTGTAGGATGCTGCAGACGGCAAGACCTGAAGAAATGTCATAGGTCTTCAAAAAAATTGTATCTTGTTTTATTTGCTTTGAAATGCATGTATTTATTCGCTCTAAAAATATTGAGGCAAGTGAAAAATTACCATTTGATTGACAGTCAGCAATCATCCAGTCCAGTATCGAGAAGTTTGTTGATCTTCCAGTCAATGATTTGATGTGATTTATTGTAGTCACGTGTACCTAAGTACAATGACAAGCTTTGTTTGCTAGCATTACAGGCAGATTTTAGTATTATGATGTGGAGGTCGAACCCCTCTGTTAATTAAACCAGACACCCAGAAAAGCTCGCCTTACCTCATAATTTGTTAAAATACAGGTGACAGAGAACTCCTAAATTCCACTGTTTAAAGAAAAATTTATTTTCTTAACTCTAATAGTGAACACTAAACAACAACTATTTACAAATTCAAGCCCCACTTTTCTTAACTACTTACTATCTGATTCCAACTCTATAAAGATAATATACTGTTCCAATAACACACTTACTAAACATTACATTTAACAAACCTCAAAACCACACAGTCTCTGGCTTCCTTGCTGTCTTCCGTCTTCCGGCTGGTGATCTCCCTGGGTCATCTTCTTTCTTTTTACTGTGAGTACATTGCACATCAAAAGGTATCTTTGATAGGAGTGTTTTCTCATTTCTTTGAGAGCGAGATGTTCAATGGACAGTTAGCTCACCGACTCTCCAGCAGTTGTTCACTGTTCGATAGCAGTTGCTCTCCCTCTAATGTTCAAAATACCGGGTTTATAATTTGATTGGTTTCTAGGTGTTGAAACAATAAAATTCAAATTCCATTGACTTCTGGTATGCTGGGCATAATATAAACGAATTGGTTAAATTCAAATTGTTGTCAATACAACAACTAAACCTCAGGTATCCATTGAACAGCCAAATGTTATATTTGGAACATCCCAACCTTTAGCTGGCAGCTGTGGCTGTATTTTAAATTCAGAAAAGCACTTTCTATCTTAAAGTGACCAGACATGCACTCAACCTGGCAACAATAGGAAGCAAGGACATAGAGATCAGAGGGTGCTCAGACAGAGTGAGGCATACAGGTTACACTGCACAGGGAGGTCACAATGCAAGATCAACATTAACGAGGTGAACATTATTTAAAATGAAAGAGTCCATTCAGCAGTCTAATAACGGCAGAGAAGAAGCTGTTCCTGAACCTATTGGTGTGGGTTCAAGCTTCTATACCTTTTGCCTGATGGAAGAGGTTGTAGGAGAAATTACTCGGGTGTAATGAGTCTTTGCTGATGTTGGCAGCCTTTCTGCAGCAGTGAGCCGTGTAAATGGAGGCCATGGGTGGAAGGTGGGCTTCCGTGATGGTCTGGGCTGTGCACACCGCCTTCTGTAGTTTCTTACGGTCCTGGGCAGATCAGTTGCTGTAGCAGGCCGTTATGTACATGGACAGTATGCTTTCCATGGTGTGTCTCTGAATGTTGACAGGGGTCCTGATGGACATGCCAAGTTTCCTGAGCCACCTGAGGAAGAAGAGGAAGAAGTTGTGCCTTCTTGACCGTCGTATCGACGTGGAAAGGCCTGGTCAGATTGTTGGTTATCATCACTCCTCGGAACCTGATGCTCTCCACCCCCTGAACCTCCGCTCTGTTGATGTAGATGGGAGCGTGTTCTCATCTTTTCTTTCTGAAGTCAATGATCAGTTCCTTTGTTTTGCCAACATTGAGAGAGAGAGGTTTCCATCATTGCATCACACCAAGCCCTCTATCTGTTTCCTATATTCTGACTCATCATTGTTTGATATCCAATCTACCATGTGGTGTCATCAGCAAACTTGAAGGTGAAGTTTGTTTGGAATTTAGCTGTACAGTTTTGGGAGGACAGTAGGGGGCTGGGAGCACATCCTTGGGGCGGGGGGGCTCCATTGTTGAGGATTATGGATGATAACAATGGATGGAGACAAGGAAGTGTGTGGATTGAGTGTGCACTGTGGGGAATGTGGGATGGTTGCGTGACAGAAAATTATGTACTACAATCTATGGGAATTGGGAATCTGTCAGAGAGGCTGCAAGCAGTCACTAAGGAGATGGTCAAAGAAAGATATGGGTATTGCTTTAAGCTGGATGGGGGCAGGCGATCAACAAGCAAATCATGTGACGAATCTTCTTTCACCATAACAATTTATGATTAACTCGCCAGGTGAAAGTCCACTTCTGTTCCAAGCCTCTATTTAGTTCCAGTGATTCTGAAAGAAACTGAGATTTTGAAGTCTAGGAAAATCAGGCTGATCTTTCATTGGTGAGGTTTGTGCTGGACAATCTGAGTGTTTTATGGCATACATTCTGTCAGCAGGTTCATTTGCAATCTGGTTGTGGTCTCAGCTTCACACTTCTGTCTAACTCTAACAAACCTTAACTCTCTTGTCAATGAAAAATCTGCACAACTCAAAATTGGCTTCATGGCAGGAGGCTGAGAGTGCTGGTCAAAGGGTGTTTTACGACTGGAGTTTAATTTAGATAAATGTGAGATGGTGCATTTTCGTAAGGCAAACCAGGCAGGACTTATTCAGTTAATGAAAGAGCACTGGGGAATGTTGCCGGACAGAGAACCTAGGGATGCAGGTGCATAGTTCCTTAAAAATAGAGTTGCAGGTAGACAGGGTGGTGAAGAAGGCATTTGGCATGCTTACCTTCTTTGGTCAGAACATTGAGTACAGGAGTTGGGATGTCATGTTGTGGCTGTACAGGACATTGATGAAGCCACTTTAGAATACTACATACAATTCTGGTTGCCCTTCTGCAGGAAAAATATTGTCAAACTTGAGAGGGTGCAGAAAAGATTTACAAAGATGTTGCCAGAGTTGGAGAATTTGAGCTATAGGGAGAGGCTGAATGGGCTGGCGCTATTTTCCCTGAAGTATTGGAGGCTGAGGGGTGACCTTATAGAGGTTTATAAAATCATGAGGGGCATGGGTGGAGTGAATAGGCCAGAGTCTTTTTCCCAGGGTAGGGGAGGCCAAAACTAGGAAGCATAGGTTGAAAGTAAGGGCAGGACTTTTGGACGGAATTCAAGGTAAAGAATTTTCACCCAGAGGACAGTGGGTAACTGGATCTCATTGCCTGAAAGACTGGTGAAGGCAGAAACGTTAGAAATGTTTAGATGAATACTTAAAAAGCGAAAACATACAAGGCTATGGACTAAATGCGAGGAAATGGGATTAGAGTAGATTGGTGTTTGATGAACATTGTGGTCATGATGGGCCAAAGGGATCACCTTTTGTGCTGTAAGACTCAGTGACTGTGTCTCAACCTTGACATTACAACACTAAAAGGTAATTATCAACATTCCCTCAAAGGTTCAATGCATATGGCATGCCAACTTATCTGGCATCTTAATTTTGTTGTGTGTGGCCCTGCATGTGCACAGCTTAGCAGAAACATTGGACTTGCAGTGGTAATGTAAGAGCCGAAGCTGTCAACTTATATACTGCAAGGTTGAACACACAACAATTGGGTGAAACCTTGTGAAGTGGTCTCCTGGCAGGTCTTGACCATATGGATCTGATAGCTACAGCAATCACTGGCCAGAGTGAACATGGCCTCCTCTGGCCTCTGTCTGCCACTGTTAACATAATGATCCCCTGTATCTGTTCAGACAACAGCCTGAACTGTCATTTTAGTTCAACACCATTGAATGGGACTCCCTCAACCAAGCTAACAGGACATTCTGGGACTTCAAAACAACAAATGTGAGACAGAATAGAGCTGCGTTTGCCTGGAAAGTGTGGCTGGACTTGGGGTAGATACAAAGTCCTTCCCATCATCCTGTGCCTGTGTCTTTCAGGAAAGTTGGTGAGCAGGAACTTCAGGAGTGGGATCAGACACTGCAATGGCCCACAAGAGGAAATCTCGCAGAATTGGAATCATTGGTTTCGGTCACTTAGGTAGGTCGAAAGAAAGAACAGTTTGCATTTTTAGACCATCTTTCACATTCTGAGAACTTCCCAAGGAATTTCACTGTCAATGAAGCTCTCATAGAATCATGTCAGTTAGTTTGAGCACAGCATGCTCCCAAAAACACAGAAGTAATAATGTTCACAAAAGCTCTTTTCTCGTAATGTTAATGAAGGAATAAATATGAGTCAGGCAGGATACCAGGCAAGTTGCTCTTCAAAAGAGTACTGTGGCACCTTTTCTATTTATCCAAGCAGCAGATAGAGTCTCAGTGAAACAACTCATCCAAAATACAGTACTTGTGACAGAGTCTGTGTTTTTTGGTTAGAGGAGGAAGATGCTGCATGTGCAGTGTTTCAGGTTTAGCCACTGCCTGAATATATTAGTTCACTTACTCAGTAGTACCCGTGTCCGCTTCCACTCACATTCAGCCTTCGCTCTGTCGATTCATGAGGTAAGTATTTTATATTGAAACGTCCCTTCCTGGCTGATCCCTGGCTCACACACTCAATTCCCGCTGCTGAAACAGCAATGTGATAATTCATATCTGCGTATGTAATGATGGTTCAAGGATCAATAAGTCCCCTGATAAATGGAACTACTCAATAGTGACTTTACCATGAAATCTCTGTTCAGCTGCTATTCAGGTGAAATCCAAAGGAAAAGACAGCAATGTGTCCTGATATTGAAGAGGAGTAGAAAAGGTCGAAATCTTCACTTTTCTTCATTTGCAGGTCAGTACCTGACAGAAATGATTGAGGAAAAGGGGCATCTGTATGGTCTTGAACTAGCTTTTGTGTGGAACAGAAATCAGGAGAAGATGGAAGGGAAAGTTCAAAAGGAAATGCAGCTGGAGGATCTCAGCATGTTTATTGAGCGGTGAGTGAGCTCATTTTCATGTGAAACGAATAATATAGCCCCGGTTGGAGTATTGTGGCCAGTTCTCTGCACATGCTTCCAGTAGGACATCTTAGACATTTACAAAATTTGCAAGAGATTCATGCAAATGAATGGGGGAGAGAGAGAGAAACAGAGGAGTTAAAAACATTGGATTAGCCAGATGGAAATTGATAGAACACTGGGTGAGGGAGAGAAGGAGTTTTCTGTGAGTGGTGCTGGAAAAGCTAAGCATAGGAGCAGTACCTTCGAGCCATAGAGTCATGCAGCATGGCCTACACTTGTATGCACCAATCATGCATCCCAGTTTGATCTAGTTCCCTTTTTCAGAACCATATCCTCTTCATAAACCCTGCATATTCATGACTCCAGCCAGAGGCCTTTCAAATGCTGTAATTCACACCACACTCTGCATGAAAATGTTACCTCTCAGGTCCTTTTTAAATCTTTCCCCTCTCACTTTAAACTGATACCCTCTAGTTTTGGGCTCCCCCACCCTGGGGAAAAGACCTTTGCTATTCACCCTATTCATGCCCCTCATGATTTTATGAACTTCTGTGAGGTTTCTATAAGGTAACTTTCAGGAACTATGAATCTGCACTCCAAGGTCTCTTTGTTCACCAGCACTCTCCAGGGCCTGACCATGAAGTGTAGAAGTCCTACCCTGGTTTACTTTTCCAAAGTGCAGCACCTCACAATTATCAAAATTAAACTCCATCTTCCATTCCTCGGGCCATTTGTCCTTCTGAACAAGGTTCTGCTGTACTCTCAGATAATCTTCTTCACCATACCACCTATATTTGTGTTATCTGCCAATTTACTGACTATACCTCCAATATTCACATCCACTTCAGTTATGTAAATGAAAAAAAGCAATGGATCCAGCACCAATCCTAGTGGCACCCCACTCGTCACAGTCTCCAGTCCAAACATTAACCCTCCACCACCAACCTCTGTCTCATACCTTCAACTCAATTTGTATCTAATTGGCTAGCTCCCCCTGGATCCCATATGATCTGACTTCACTAACGTGTCTATTATGTGGAACCTTGTTAAATGCTTTGTTGAAGTCCATATAGACAATGTCCATCGCTCTGCCTTCATCAATCTTCTTTGTCACCTCTTCAAAAAATTCAGTCAAGTTAGTCAGACACGATTTCCCACAACACAAAGCCATGCTGACTATCCCTAATCAGCCCTTGTGTTTCCAAATGCATATTTCCTGTTCCTCAGAATCTCCTCCAACAACTTACCCACTGCTGACATCAGGCTCACTGGTCTATAGTTCCCTAGCTTTTCCTTACAGGAAGGAGATCAAAATTGTATACAATATTCCAACAGTGGCCTAACCAATGTCCTGTACAGCCGTAACATGACTTTCCAACTCCTGTACTCAACACTCTGGCCAATAAAGGAAAGCATACAAAACGCCTTCTTCACTATCCTATCTACCTGTGACTCCACTTTCAAGGAGCTATGAACCTGCACTCCAAGGTCTCTTTGTTCAGTAACATTCACTCTGACCTTACCATTAAGTGTATAAGTACTTTTCCACATTAAACTCCATTTGCCACCTCTCAGCCCAGCTCTGCAGCTTATCCATGTCCCTCTGTAACCCACATCTTTTGACACTATCCACAACTCTACTGACCTTTGTGTCATCTGCAAATTTACTAACCCATCCTTCTACGCCTTCATCCAGGTCATTTATAAAAATGACAAAACAGCCGTATTACTTGTAACTGAACTCCAAGATGAACATTTCCCATCAACCACCATCTCCTGTCTTGTTTCAGCTTGTCAATTTCTGATCCAAACTGCTAAATCACCCTCAATCCCATGCCTCTGTATTTTGCGCAATAGCCTACCGTGGAGAACCTTGTCAAATGCCTTGCTGAAATCCATATGCACCACATCAACTGCTTTACCTTCATCTACCTGTTTTGTCACTTCTTGATGAACTCAATAAGGTTTGTGAGACATGACCTACGCTTCACAAAACTGTGTTGACTATCCCTAACCAACTTATTCATCTCTAGATGATTATAAATCCCATCTCTTATAACCCTTTCCAACACTTTACCCACAACCAAAGTAAAGTCCCCTTCTCTATAATTATCAGGGTTTTCTCTATTCCCCTACTTGAACAACGTTTAAGACTTGATAACGTTTGCTATCCTCCAATCTTCTGGCACTTTTCCTGTTGACGATGACATAAAGATCAAAGTCAAAGACTCTGCAATCTCCTCCTTGGCTTCCCAGAGAATCCTAGGATAAATCCCATCTGGCCCAGGGGACTTACCTATTTCCATATTTTCCAGAATTGCTAACACCTCCTCCTTGTGAACCTCAGTCCCATCTAGTCTAGTAGCCAGCATCTCAGTAGTCTCCTCGACAACATTATCTTTTTCCAGTGTGAATACTGACAAAAAAATATTCATTTAGCGCTTCCCCTATCTCCTCTGACTCCCCGCACAACTTCCCACTACTATCCTTGATTGGCCCTAATCTTACCCTCGTCATTCTTTTATTCCTGATACACTGATAGAAAGCTTTAGGGTTTTCCTTGATCCTACCTGCCAAAGACTTCTTCTCATGTCCCCTCATGGCTCTCCTTCACTCTCTCTTTGGGTCTTTCCAGGCTAACTTGTAACTCTCATGTGCCCTAACTGAGCGTTCACGTCTCATCCTAACATAAGCCTTCTTCTTCCTCTTGACAAGAGCTTCAACTTCTTTATTAAACCACGGCTCCCTTGCTCGACAACTTCCTCCCTGCCTGACAGGTACATAATTATCAAGGACCCGTAGTAGCTATTCCTTGAAAAAGCTCCATATTTCAATTGTGCCCATCCCCTGCAGTTTCCTTCCCCATCCTGTGCATCCTAAGTCTTACCTAATCGCATCATAATTGCCTTTCTCCCAGCAATAACTCTTGTCCCGCGTTATATACCGATCCCTTTCCCTCACTAAAGTAAACATAACCAAATTGTGGTCACTATCACCAAAGTGCTTATCTACCTCCAAGTCTAACACCTGGCCGGGTTCATTACCCAGTACCAAATCCAATGTGGCTCTGCCCCTTGTTGTCTGTCTACATACTGTGTCAGGAAACCATCCTGCACACATTGGACAAAAACTGACCTATCTAAAGTACTCGAACTATGACAACTACCCCATGTCACTCTTGCTCCTATCAAGAATCATCTTTGCTATCCTTTCCTCTGCATTTCTATTTGGAGGCCTATAGAAAGCTCCCAACAGGGTGACCTCTCCTTTCCTGTTTCTAACCTCAGCTCACACTACCTCAGTGGATGAGTCCTCAAATGTCCTTTCTGCCACCGTAATACTGTCCTTGACTAACAATGCGACACCACCCCCCCCCCTCCCTCTTTTGTCTTCTTTCCATTTCTTACTGAAATATCCAAATCCCCGAATCTGCAACAACCATTCCTGTCCCTACTCTCCCCATATCTTTGAAATGGCCCCAACATTGAAATCCCAGGCACCAGCCCATGCTGCACGTTCACCCACCTTTTGCCGGATGCTCCTGGTGTTGAAGTAGAGACACTTTAAACCAACTTCTTGCTTGTCAGTGCCTTCTTTTGACCTTGAAACCTTATTTCTGACCTCACTACTCTAACCTCCTATATACTGGAACTACAAGTTAGGTTCCCATCCCACTGCTGAATTACTTTAAACCCTCCCAAAGAGCATTAGCATATTTCCCACTAAGGATATTGGTATCTTTCTGGTTCAGGTGAAGACCACCTTCCTCAGAAAGAGCCCTAATTATCCAGGAATCTGAAATCCTCCCTCATGCACTATCCCTGTAGCCCACATATTCAACTCCTCTCTCTCCATATTCCTGGCCTCTCTAGCACATGGCACGGGCAACAAACCAGAGATAACAACTCTGTTTGTTCTCGTTCACAGCTTCCACCCTAGCTCCCTGAATTTAACTTTTTGATCAGTTCTATCTTTTTTCATACTGAATTTAAAACCAGTAGAATTGGACTGAGTGAGGCCCTGAGATGTTGAATGTATCTCCAGGTCAACCAACCAAGAGCATTCTGTTCTCAGTCCCCAGAAAAAGATGGGACATGGGTGTCCCTTGTTCTGATGGGATTTGTGTTGTGACATTATAGACTGTTATTGTTTCCCTCTGCCCTGCTCCAAGGTTCTTCCCTGCACAGTGAATTTTCCCTTGTTAATGGGAAAAGCCAGTGATGAAGCAGTTTGCAGTTTGATGATTTTCCCATTTTTCCCTTGGATGACGGTTATTAGCTGTTTCTTTTCCCCAGACGTGCTGACCTCATTGTGGAAGTAGCTCATCCTCAGATAATAAAGGACTACGGTGAAGAGTTTCTGAAACATGCGGATTGTATGGTATGTTTGCCTTTCCAATTCACCCATATCTGTCACTTGTGCCAATTGGACACAAACCAAAACTAGATCATTCTGTGAGTGAAGGCCAGGCTGGGAAGGGAGATAGAATCATAGAATTTTACAGCACAGAAGGAGACCATTCAATCCATTGTGTCTGTACCAGGGCCCAAAAGAGTAACCCAGCTCATCTAACTCACCAGCCCTGTCTCCATAGCCCTCTAACTTCATCACTTTCAAATATATATTCTTCTCTCTTTTGAAACCTCTGGTAGAGTCCACCTCCACCACTCTCCCCAGCAGTGCATTCCAAATCCTGAGTAAAGAGGTTTCTCCTTATTTCACTCCTAGCTCTCTTGCTGACAGTCTTGAATCTGTGACCCTTAGTTACTGACACAAGATCATAAGACATAGGCGTGGAAGTTAGGCCACTCAGGCCATCAAGTCTGCTCCACCACTCAATCATGGCTGATAATTTTCTCATCCTCGTTCCCCCACCTTCTTCCTGTAACTCTTGATCCCCTTAAAAATCAAGAACCTATCTATCTCTCTCTTAAATACATTCAATGACCTGGCCTCCACAACCTTATGTGGAAGTGAATTCCATAGATTCACCACTCTCTGGCTGAATACGTTTCTCCTTATTTCTGTTTGAAAAGAACTTCCCTTTACTCTAAGGTCATGCCTTTAGGTCCTAGTCTGTCCTACTAATGGAAACATCTTTCCAACATCCACTCTGGCCAGGCCATTCTGTAAGTTTCAATTACATCCCCCCCATCCTTCTAAACTCCATCGGGTGCAGGTCCAGAGCTCTCAAACGTTCCTCATACATTAAGCCTTTCATTCCTGGAACCAATCTCATGAACCTCCTCTCAACATGCTCCAGTGACAGTCCATCTTTGCTGAGATATGGGGCCCAAATCTGTGCACAATACTCCAAATGTGGTCTGACCAGAGCCTTATAGAGCCTCAGAAGTACATCCCTGCTTTAATATTCAGGATATCCTTCTTCACTCTGTCAAAATTGTTCATAATTTTGAACACCTCAATAAATATTTCTTAATTTGTTTACTAAATGCAGTTTACTAGAAAAAAATGTAATTCTTTTTCTGTTTGTATCTCATTGAAAACCTTAGATCCCATTCCATAAAGAACAACTCATGGATAACAACAACAACTTAAAGATCTTTAACAAAGAAACATTGCAAATCACTTAACAAGGGCAGGATCAAGAAAAGACACTGAATTAAAAATGGAGAAGTTCAGCAGGGCAACCCAACATGGTGGGAGTTTCCAAGGAGAAAAATGAGGTGAAGAGAAGAAGAAGCTTTCAGGGAAACAATTCCAGACAGTGCATTCAAAGGTGACATGGCTGTCCATTATACGGGGAGGGGGGAGTAGGCCTCCTGAAGGCAAGAGCCTTTGTTTGAATCCCAGTGACACTGTTAACACCCAGGGATTGGACTGAGGCTCCCTGTTGGATACTTTCAGCCATTACATGGCAATGACCACCCCATCCAAATCAGACCAGTTCAACTTGAGGCCAAAAGGGTGACAGATTTGGCAAGTGATATCTTACTGCAGAGGGTAAATAGCGAATGATCGTTGTCCCAGTTCAGAATCTGTACTGACAGGGTATTTCCTGATTCTACTGGAGCAATGGGAATGCAACTTCGAAAGAACGTTTCCACCCAGGCAGTTATGAGAACTGGGAATGTCACACAACAATTTTATCAGTGAGAAAATAACAACACACAGGAATTAGACAGATAGTGAACTGTGGTACAGGCTCACCAAGCTGAGTGGTCTCATTCTGTACTCTAAATTCTATCTTTCAAGAATAAGACTTCAAAGAAAACAGCTTGCACCTTCCAATCTCACAAACTAAACAGTTAAAAAGACTCTCTTCTCGCCCAGGCACTGAGAAATTTCAACACATGAGAGACTGTAGTTGGGATATTCCCACTTGGTGGGGTGTCCCAGGTGCCGATTGATTGCATTTCCCAATGCTTTCCACACTGGAATAATGCATTATACCCCACAGGTTGGTTCTCCAACTGCATTTGCTGAACTGGGAGTCGAAACTAAATGTCGAGAGGCAGCAAGCAGATATGGACACACCTTATACATACCCAGTGGGGCCCTCTGGGGGGCAGAGGATATCCAGAAAATGGCTTACAGAGGAACCCTGAAGGTGAGAGCACTAGTGGTCTACAGGAACTAGATATTGTTTCTCAGTGGGGTCAAAGAACAGTTGACATTTGCTGATCTTTCTAAAGTGTAACTTTAAGTTCCTGAGTCACTCAGAACTCCAGCAGCAGTTCTGATCACAGCAAGTTACAAGGTGTGAAGCATATCAGAGGGAACTGAAGGAACTAATTGGAAGATGGTGACAATCTGAACATAGAGATTCAGAGTAACGTGTGTTACATGTGGAGTGTGTGTGTAGAGGTGGACGTTCAAAGGGACCTCTATGCCTGTTACATCAAGTTGGAAAAGGGTCTGTTTGTACTGCACTGAAGTAAAAGGATGGTTTGGCAGGACGGAATGGGCAAGTCTAACTGGTAGTTGACCTTTGCCCATCCCTACAGGGTCTGAAGGTGACAATGAGCAAACATCCAGACAGCTTCAAACTGCGAGGTCACCTCCAGGAGCTGAAGGAAAGCACGAAGGGCCAGCGGGTTGTGCTGTACGATGGGCCAGTGAGGAACCTGTGTGACCTTGCACCGAACAATGTCAACACCATGGCTGCTGCAGCCATGGCCGGACACACTCTGGGCTTTGACCATGTGCAAGGCAGCCTGGTGGCTGATCCTGAGTAGGTACCTTTTGCATTATCAAACATTCATTCCAAGACATGGGAGCCAAGCTGACCTTTCAGAAAGACTCAGGGTTGTTGCTAATGAAGTAGGTTACACAGAAACAGCCAGAAGTTAGTCCTCAAAATAATAGGATTTGCACCATTACGAGCAGATAGTCAAATCTGAATGAATCTGTGGGATTCTTGACCATGGAAGAGATAATGAAGGTGGGTTGGTAAGTGTGTGCAATGCTGAGGGAGACACATTTTTAATCAATAAGGGTATCGAGGATTATCAGAAAAAGGTGGGAAAGGTGGAGTGGAGGATTATCAGATCAGCTGTGACCTCACTGAATGCAGAGCAGACTTGATGGGCTGATGGCCTAATTCTGCTCCTATGTCTGATGGTATAAGTCTAACCTGGAACCAATACTTTAGGTCCGGAACAGGATACAGTTTTGAATATGATGCCTGACCTGAACTGGTCACTGTATTCAAAAGATTTTCAAATGTCTTTTGAATGAGTTTCTATTATAAGTTGAAATTTGCTGTCTGACTCTGCAGCCTATTGAATTTTCACATTGTGGATATTGAAGTAACTGGTCCAGTAGACAAGTCCTCAGGCCATGAATTTACAGTCAAGACAAGCCGGAGGAACCCAGCCCCTGTGGGGGAAGTGACAGGCATGGCTACTTACACTTCATTCTGGAGCAGTGTGCTTAGTAAGTGCAAGATTGCAAATTACTCTCCGACCTTTGCTCAAACACAGGTCAAGCAGCTTAATGTCTCCTTAATTCTTTTACTAGCTTGTGGAAGACCTGATGTTCTGAGAAAGTGTAAAGTGAGTCACATTTATGCAGTACATGCTCATACATCAAAATATATCAAACTATATAACAGGCAATAAAGAACTTTTTGATTTGTAATGATTGTTTCATATAAGTAAACATCTGATAAATGAACCTTCAGGATGTTAGATTGGAACAAATTCCTTGAAGGACTCAAAGAATCAGATTCTATCTGAACTCTTAAAAATTGGACACTTGGTTTAAGAGAACAAAACTTGCAGAGATCCAGGAAAAGAGCTAGTCAGCGCAGGCGTAGTGGGTCAAAGTGCCTGTTCTTTGTTTTTTCATTGAGCTGGCATGAGAATGACTGACCAAATTGTGTGTTGCAAGGACATAAGAACTAGGAGCAGGAGGAAGCCATCTGGCCCGTCGAGCCTAATCTGCCATTCAATAAGATCATGGCTGATCTTTTTGTGGATTCAACTCCACTTATCCGCACTCTCACTGTAACCCTTAATTCCTTTACTGTTCAAATATCAAGCTTTGTCTTAAAAACATTCAAGAAGGTAGTCTCAACTGCTCCACCGGGCAGGGAATTCCACAGATTCACAACCCTTTGGGTGAAGAAGTTCCTCGACTTTCTGCCAAAGTAATTATGAGTCCAGTCAGGCCTCCTTTCTGAGAATTATTTGTCTGTAAATGACTTGTGTCTCCATGGGATGGTGCACTGTTCTGAGCAGATGCTGCCCTCTCCTGGATTTCTGTTGAGCTTACAACACTCAGGTTTTTAAAAGCCGATTTTGGGAAATATGAAATCAGAAGACATTTCAAAAGAATTGTAGGAGACAGGATTCCGAGGAGATTTACCAGAATGCTTGCTGTGCTGGAGAGGCTGTGCTATGAGGAAAGATTGGAGTGTCTCGGATTGTTTCCCTTGGAGCAGCGGAGGTTGAGAGGGAACCTGATAGATGTAGAAGATTATGAGGGGCAAAGATAGAGTGAATGGGATGGCGCTTTTTCCATCAGGACAGGAGTCAGTAACCAAGGGCATGGATTTAAGGAAAGAGATGGAAGGCTAAGAGGAAAGTTGAGGAGAAATATTTTCACTCAGAGGACAGCAAGAGTCTGGAATTTGCTGCCTGAAAGAGTAGTCATTCAGAAACTCTGTGAAAATGAAGCAGTGTTCAGATTTTCACTTTTTGCTCTGGCAACTATGACAATAGAGGCCAAAACCTGGAAACTAGGATGAACATCATTAGGTCTTTGTTAGACACGATGGGCTAAATGGGAGAAAGTGAGGACTGCAGATGCTGGAGATCAGAGTCAAAAGGTGTGGGTGCTGGAAAAGCACAGCAGATCAGGCAGCATCCCAGGAGCAGGAGAGTCAATATTTCAAGCAGGAAGAATTCACTATTTCATCATTTCTGATGAAGAGGTTATGTTCGAAACATGGACTGTCCTGCTCTTCAGATTCTGCCTGATATGATGGGCTGAATGGCTTCCCTTTTGCTGTAAATGCTCTTTGAGTATTATAACTGGCATGATTTATCGGTTGATGGAGAAAATGAATAGTTCAGAGTCTAAACATAGGCCGAGTGAGAGCTGGCCAGAATTCAGCATCTTAGTTTGTTCCATGTCCATAAACCAAATTGAGGAAAGACTGGGAAGCCTACAGGAATATACTGGTCCAAACATGAATTATTAAAAAGCATTCTTCCTCTTAGCCATTGTCATCTCTGAGCATGAACAGAAACATAGCTTACTTGAAAATTGCACTTGAGTGATTATTTACTTTGATCTGTTGTTGAATCACTAACATTTTCCACCTCCCCCCCCCCCCCCCCCAATCACCCTTTCTTTAGACTGTAAAGGTCATGGAGGCAAACTCTTTCTTTGTTGAGGAGTCATCCAGTTTGGCTGTGCTGAGGAACAGAGCCATCCATTCAGGTCCTCAGAGGTATAACTGTCTTGCAAAATTATAATAAACTGCATCTGCAAACTATTTTTCACTTTGTGTTTACTTAGATTTGTTGTACAGCAGCATATGTTTCAGAGCCTAAATATGGGCAGGTGGTATCCCTGAGTTTGGTGAAACAATAGGGATTGGTCCTCAACTAGCTGGGAGATACTAGTCACTGTTGCAGGGGCACAGGGATTTGAATTAAAAGCAATTCTCAGTGAGTTAAGCCATGAAACTACCATTGACTGTCATAATTTTGATAATGTCCTTGAGGGATAGAAATCTGCTGTCCTTAAACAATCTAGTTTACATGTCACTCCATACCCACAGTAATGTGTTGCCTTAATCTGTCCTCGGAAGGGATGTGATAGTGAGACTCTCAGGTAACTCGTCGGTGGGCTGGGGTAATGGAGCAACTTACAGGAGGGACAGAAACAGGTTCTAAAGGCTCAGAGGTAATCATTATAATTTTTGAAAACTGGGGCACGCTAGGAACATTATTGTTGATCTGTCATTGGTGACCACAGCTACTTTTCACTTGCATATTTGAGGAGAATCGCACATGTTCCAGCTTCCAGCCTCCTAATAACCAAATAATAATATTTCTTGAGGAATGCATTTTACTTAAGAAGCCAGGGATACCTGTCCAAGAACAGAAAATGGTGCAAAGTCTCTCAGATGTAATAATGCCCTGTCTCGATTAAGTTCTTGTGAGTCAAAGCTGAGATTCACGTCCATTCTGATTCATTAGTTTGGGGAACGGACAGACGGGCAGTTCTGTAGCTGCAGACGTGTCTGTTGAATGCCGTGTTGGCTCCCTGGTACCTGAGTCAGGGATGTCACTGAGCAGCTGCAGGACATTTTGAAGGGGTGGGTGACAAAACAGAAGCCTGGTACACATCAGTGCCAACGATATAGGCAGAATAAATGATGAGATCTTGCATGAAGAGTTTAGGGAGCTAGGCAGTGTATTAAAAATAGTATCTCAAACGGTGGAATCTTTCGATGACTCTGGGTGCCACATATTAGTGAGGACAGAAATGGGGCAATATGGCAAATAAATGCATTGCTCAAGGGTTTGTGCAGGAGAGGGGGTTGCAGATTCTGGGTCACTGGGACTGTTTCTGGGGAAGATGGAACCCAAGCAGGTAGGATGGTCTACACCTGAACCAGAATGTGACCAACATCCTTACGGATGGGTTTCCTACTGCGAGTGGTTTTCAATAGTTTGACGGAGGAAGGGGACACAGAGTGTACATCCAATAGGGACACAGCTTAATTTAGTGAAGGAATCAAGGCAAGGGGAGTTCAGCTCTGTTGAGTTTCAAGGGAGTAAGGTGAGATAGATGGCCTCTACTTTAATGCTATGAGTATTATAGGTAACCATGAGGTGGAGGTGGGTGGACAAAGTCAGAAGACACACGACGCCAGGTTATAGTCCAACAGATTTATTTGCAATCACAAGTTTTCAGAGCACTACTCCTTTGTCAGGTGAAGTGGAGGGAAGTGCAAGGCACAGAATTTATAGGCAGAAAGATCATTGCAAGATAATTCCAGGTAATTCAGAGTGTCAAAAGACAGTACAAGTGGTGTGAGTGGAGTGTCGACAGGCTGAATTAGATTAGATGGGATTGCAGGAAAAAGTGAGGACTGCAGATGCTGGAGATCAGAGCTGAAAATGTGTTGATGGAAAAGCCCATGAAGAAGGGCTTATGCCCGAAACATCGATTCTCCTGTTCCTTGGACGCTGCCTGACCTGCTGCGCTTTTCCAGCAACACATTTTCAGCTAGATGGGATTGCAGTTGACAAAGAGGAGGTTTTAACAATTTTTGAAGATCTGAAAATAGGTAAGACCCCCTCGTCTGGATGGGATTTATCCTTGGATTCTCTGGAAAGCCAGGGAGGAGATTGCAGAGACTTTGGTGTCGATCTTTATGTCATCATTGTCAACAGGAATAGTGCCAGAAGACTGGAGTGTTGTTCCCTTGTTTAAGAAGGGGAGTCAAGACAATCCTGGTAATTGCAGGTCAGTGAGCCTTACTTGGGTTATCAGTAAGGTGTTGGAAAAGGTTATAAGAGATAGGATTTATAATCATCTGGAAATGAATAATTTGATGAGGAATTGTCAACACAGTTTTGTGAAGGGTAGGTCTTGCCTCACAAACCTTGCTGAGTTCAGCAAGAAGGTGACAAAACTGGTGGATGAAGGTAAAGTAGTTGATGTGGTGTATAGGGACTTCAGTAAGGCATTTGACAAGGTTCCACACAGTAGGCTATTGCACAAAATACGGAGTTTCGGGATTGAAGGTGATTTAGCGGTTTGGATCAGAAATTGACTAGCTGAAAGAAGACAGAGGGTGGTGGTTGTTGGGAAATATTCATCCTGGAGTTCAGTTACTAGTGGTGTGCTGCAAGGATCTGTTTTGGGGCGACTGCTGTTTGCCATTTTTATAAATGATCACGATGAGGGCATAGAAGTACAGGTTAGTAAATTTGCAGACGACACTAAGATAGGCAGAGTTGTGGATAGTGCCGAAAGATGTTGCAGGTTAAAGAGGGACATAGATAAGTTGCAGAGTTGGGCTGAGAAGTGGCAAATGGAGTTTAATGCAGAAAAGTGTGAGGTGGTTCATTTTGGAAGAAGTAACAGGAACGCAGAGTACTGGGCTAATGGTAAGATTCTTGACAGTGTAGATGAACAGAGAGATCTCGGTGTCCAGGTGCATAAATCCCTCAAAGTTGCCACCCAGGTTGATAGGGTTGTTAAGAAGGCATATGGTGTTTTAGCGTTTATTGGTAGGGGGATTGAGTTTCGGAGGCACAAAGTTATGCTCCAGCTGTACAAGACACTGGTAAGGCCACACCTGGAGTGTTGTGTACAATTCTGGTCACCATATTACAAAAAGAGTGTGGAAACTTTGGAAAGGGTGCAGGGAAGATTTATTAGGTATGGAAGGAAGGTCTTAAGGAGAAAGGCTGAGGGAACTGAGGCTGTTTTCATTGAATAGAAGAAGGTTGAGAGGTGACTTAATTGAGAAGAATAGGATAATCAGAGGGTTAGATCGGGTGGACAGCGAGAGCCTTTTTCCTCGGATGGTGATGGCTAATACAAGGGGATATAGCTTTAAATTGACAGGTGATAGGTTTAGGACAAACATTAGGGGTAGTTCCTTTACTCAGAGAGAGTAGGGGCGTGGAATGGCCTGCCTGCAACAGTAGTCGACTTGCAGACATTAAGGGCATTTAAATTGGCATTGGGCATACATATGGATAATAATGAAATGGTGTAGGTTAAATGGACATCAGATTAATTTTACGGGTCGGTGCAACATCAAGGGCCGAAGGGCCTGTACTGTGCTGTAACATTCTATGTTCTATGAATAGCAAGTAAAGGGCTGATCTATGATCTGATTAATTGAGGCAGAGAGATAATTACATAAAATCAATAATAAGATGGTGATAGAGACAGACCAAATGGCTGGAATAACATGATATGTATAAGAGTCACATGATGAGGGTCTAACCAAAGTAACAAGTAACCCAAAACTGTACAAATTAATAAAGGTAGAGAGACCATAACAAGTTATCAAGGTGATGGTGTCAAGGAAGATTTTATAATCAAAGGATAGTACGGTGGGGTTAAATGAAGTGCACCATGAACCCAAGATCATAGTTAAAGCCTGAGATTTCAAATAAACCTGGTGGACTATGACCTTGTGACTTCTGACTTTGTTATAGGCAAGACAGTTGAGTTAAGGGTGTGGATTGACACATGGAATTGTGATGTTGCCAACACAGAGACGAGGTTGAGGGTGGGGCAGGACTGGCAACTCAACATTCTAGGATGTAGGATCTTCAGGCAGGACAAGGGAGGATGTGAAAGAGAAGGTAATGTAGAGTCAGTTAGTGTAGAAATGGGGGATAGTATCTTGGAAGGGTCTTCAAATAAGAATTTGTGGGTCAACTTAGGAAGAAAAAGGAAGCAGTCACATTATTGGGAGTGTGTTACAGTCAGGAGCCAATAGAGAAGCAGCTACATCAACATTTCATTGAGGTGTACAGTAGGGGATTTCAACTTCCCTAACATTAATGGGATAAAAGTAATGTAAAGGGTTTAGAAGGTGTTTGTAGTGGTAGTGGGGGAGCTTTTTGTTATAACAACTACAACACAATAAATTGTAAATTTGTTAAGGAAAAATAAAAAATGGTCTGCTTTTCGGGTTAGAGGGAGACAAATTGTATTGAAATAAGGCAAGATCTAGCCAAAGTAGCTACCTGTGGGTAAATCTATACCAGTGGTGAAAATACAGGTCTAACATGTTCCCTTTCGTGTGAAAATGCAACAGTAACACACTCAGAGAACCCTGAATGTCGAGGTTTATTCAGGACTCAATAAGAAGGAAAAGAAAGGCTTTTGATAGGCTCAAAGGAGCAATTCAATGGAGGCCCTAGTGGAGTATAGAAATTGCAGTGGCATTCTTAAGAAAGCAATTAGGAGCATAAAGACAGGGCATAAAAAAAACACTGGTGGGCAAGATTAGGGAGAATCCCAGGAGTTTCTACAAGTATCTCATGGGGACAAAGGATACCAGGGAAAGAATAGGGCCCATGTGGGACCATGGGAACGAGGTGTGCATGGACCTAGAAGACTTAAGCGGGATATTAAATGAGCATTTCACATTTGTCTTCACTTGAGAGAAGGAGCATGTCGGTCCACAATTCAAGAAGATGATTGACTGTGAGGTTCTTGAGCAGTTTGATAGAGGGAGTGAGGAGACATTGCAGATTTTGGCAGGTTTAAAAATGGGCAAAAGCCCAGGTCTGGATGAGTTGTGTCGCAGACTGCTATGGGAGATGAAAGAAGAAATTACAGAACCTTCACTGAAAATTTTAATTTCTCTCTGGCCACAGGATAAGAAGGATGGTTAATGTGGTTCCACTTTTTAAGAAGGGTGGTCGAAATAATACACAAGTGAGTCACACATCAATGCTAGGGAAACATGGAGAAAATTCTGGAGGAAACATCTCTTCTCCATTTAGAGAGGCAAGATTTGATCAGGGATACTCCGCATGGATTTATCAGAGGAAGTCATGCTGAATAATATTGATTGAATGTTTTTGATAAGGTGACCAGGTGTGTCGATGAGGTTAGTGCAATTGGTGTACTTTATGTAGATTTCATTGAGGCCTTTGACAAGGCCCCACATGGAAGTCTGATTAAAACAAAAATAAAAGCATATGCGATCCAGGGTATCTTGGCATTGAATCAAAACTTGGCTTCGTGGCAGGAGGCAGAAGGTGGTAGTAGAAGGCTGTTTGTGTGACTGGAACCAGTATCTAGATGATGTACCACAGGGATTAGTGCAAAGTCCATTACTGTTTGTGGGATTTCTAAATAATATAGATGAGAATGTGGAGGGGATGATACGCAAGTTTATGAATGACACAAAGTTTGGCTGGGTGGTTGACAGAGGAAGAAGGTCTCAGGTTACAGGAGGGTATCAATGTGTTTGGTCAGATCGGCAGATGGAATGAACTCTGGGAAATGTGAGAGTACTCCCATGCACTTTGGAAGACTTAACAAAACAAGAGTACTCAATGAATGGCAGTACACTAGAAAGCTCAGAGGAACAGGAATCTTGAGTTACCTGCCCACAGAAGGACTGGCTAACAATTTAGTTAAGAAAGGATGCACGACACTTGACAACCTTTTCAACCGGGGGGGGAGCAACTTTCAGGGATTCAATGGATACTGAGATCTCTCTGCTCATCTACACCACCAAGAATCTTACCATTAGCCCAGTACTCTGTATTCCTGTTGCTCCTTCCAAAGTGAATCACCTCACACTTTTCCTCTAATTAAAGTCCATTTGCTACCTCTGAGCTCAGCTCTGCAGCTTATCTATGTCCCCCAAAACTTACAACATCCTTCGGCACTATCCACAACTCTAATGACCTTAGTGTCATTTGAAATTTACTCCGAGAAGTGAGACATTGCTCTCACCCAATGCACTGACCCTTCTTGGCTTCTACACTTTCCTACTCATTCACTGGGAACACTTCGTCACGTCTCCTGCTCATGTGTCACTCTTCATCATTGTTGTCATACTGAGTCCCTCCCTCATTTCAGGAAAAATTGGCTCATCCCCTAAAATGATGCCTGTACCACAATCTGACCGATGTAGCTGTAATCCTTGGACTGGTTGCACTTGACCTGCAAGACTGACCAAAACCGCATCTCTGACTTTTGACTAGGATGGATGATTTCAAGTCAAGGAGGCATACCTTTAAGGTGAGAGGAAGGAGATTTTTTTAAAAAATGAGAGGTAATTTTTTTTTATACAGTGGTTGGTGTGTGGAATGAACTGCCAGAGGAAGTGGTGGATGCAGGTACAGTCATAACATTTAAGAAACATTTAGAAAAGTCCATGAATAAGAAATGTTGGAGGGATATGGACGAAACACAGGCAGATGTGATTAGTTTAGTTTGTGATTATGGTCAGAATGGAATGGTTAGACCAAAAAGTCTGTTTCCATGCTGAATGACTTTATGATTCAATGACTGTAGATCCCTTTCATTCCACTGAGGACCATTCCCCTTTGAATTTCACTCATGGTCATTCAATTGAAGCACATGCTGCATAAATTGCTGGCACAATCGGTCAGTGTGATATTGACATGGCACAGTGACATACAGCAACCTTTCCAACCTCTTGACTGCTCCAACCCATGAAAAGCTGTGTGCTTCTATCTCTCGCTGCACTGAAAAGCAAAGACAACCACAAAGCATAACAACCTCCCAAGGGCAAAGTAAGCACTAAGACATGAAATGAAGAGTGAGAATTTGCTTCCTGTACAAATCATGCAATGCATACATCTGTCTGTGTGTATGCAGTGACCTGGCAGAATATGCAAGCCACAAGTACCACTGAACCCCACAGTGATGTTCTGACAGAGTGAAGAGGTGTGAGAGCTGGTCTGCTGGCAGCCATGGTGAGGCTGCTGGTTTGCTGGTGCCTACTTGCATAGCCAAAGTGTCAAGGAGGACAGTGTCCACAGAGCAGCAGGGTGCTGTGGTGTAGTTATCTAAACCAAGAGGAGTTGCAAGCAGCAAGCTGCTGCCACTGCCACCCTGACGTTCATGTTGGGAATGAGACGGTCTCACTTCTCAGGAAAAGACAGGACAGTTGGGAATGGAGTTGAAACAAGGCGGGAATGATTGGGTTAAGAATTACCTGCCAATACATAGAAGTAAAGTCGACTCTGCTTATCAGGGGACTTCTGAACTTGGCATTTAAACCGAAAGGGGACATTTGGAAATGTTTTTTTGATGTCAAGGTTGTGAATTTTACAATGTTGTCATGTTTTCCCACGTTTCATATTATTGCCAAATGCACATGAGGGAATGGAGAATTCATCTCAGTGTTTTAGTCGCTTGAGCATCTCAGTGGATGGCTCACATAAGTCAGGGGAAGGAATGAGGGAGCACTCAGTTGTATAAATCACAGTGAATACGCAAGAGGTATTCTCAACAGTCCTGCACACTTGGACTGGACATTAATGAGCAGACAGCAGCTCCACTTCTGAGAACACACAAAAACAATACCCTTGTTCCAAATAATTTTATTGTCAAGAGACAGTCTGAGAATAAGATGGACTTGAAGACCCTGCTCCAATTCAGAAACTATAATACAATGAACTTTTACCTCTGAATTTCAAAATCATGAGACAGAGGCAGAGATCAATTTCCGACTAAATGATGTTACAGTCAGAAGGATTTGTGATGAACAAAAATTTTCCACAAATGTGCTCATGAGAGAGAATTTAAGTTGCTTGCGATCATACAGGCCAAACAGCAGGTGGTGCCCACACTGTGAAGATTTGAAAAGCAGGCAACCTTCAGGGCAGTGAAGCACATAGCCACATTCTGGCACATACACACAGATATATCCCTCTTCCCATGCCGGCAATTTATTCCATCCTCTTCTTATCTATTGCCTGCGCTAGTGCAATTGGTTGGGAGCAAACCGATCGAGAAAGGAAGGGAGAAATCAATAACTTTGGAGAAAGTCTGACATCACTTAACAGCAAATAAGAAGCAATCATTTTTGTGAAATAGGAAACCAATTACAGCCAATTTGTATAAAGGAGGCACCATAAATGGCCAAAGAATAGAAGGGGAGAAGGGAAAAGTAGTGATGACTTCACTGGCCAAGTCAACCAGAGACAAGGCCTTGGGATTTAAGTTCTCATCTCACCATACCAGCTGGTGGATTTTACATTCAGTGAATACATTTGGAAATATAAAGCTGGTCTCAGTCAACTGATGACCATGAACTATCATTGATTGTTCTGAAAATCTATCTAATTCATTAATGTCCTTTAAGGAAGGAAAGCTGCAGTTCTTGGTCTGAACTGTATGTGACTTCATACCCAGAGCAATCAGTTTGACTCTCATCTGCCTTTCTCAGTTCAAAGTCAATACCACATCCCTTTGAAGAATAAAGAAAGGATATCTGTTCCAATGATGTTAGATTAGGGAATAAATATTAATAAAGATTAGATATGTCTATCAATCATGCATTTAACCAATTGTGAATTATTTTACTCACATCCAAACAAAATGATGTATCATTTGAAGTTTTCATTTTCATACATATATGTGTGTAAAATCTTCAAAAGTTCATGTGTTGTGAACAGTCTGCCTTGGGATTTGGGAATCGTAAATTGTTTCAGAGTAGGGTTCTTTCACGCAGTGTATCAAAATCTTAAACATCACTTTTGTTTGACTCCAGACATTTTTACTTAATATATGCAAGGATTATTTACAGAGGAATTGTCGAATTTGGTTTGGGAGACCCTTTTCTGATTGTGTCGACCCAATGGTCAAAGATCTCAACCTCTCAAGTTGTTGACCAATTAAAATCACTTCAGTCCTTTTGTGTGAAGAAAGCACAGCTTCTTCCAAATTTCACACAGTTCAAAAGTGAGAGGTTTCTTCAACACTGAAGTGAGCTCTCCTCCAACCAAATGTGGCACAATTGGTCCACTTTAAAATTTTCAAAAACTTCCACAAAGTTCTGATGAGCACCAATATTTTGGGATCCTGCCAGACGAGAAACTGTGCATGGCGCATGGGCTGTCACATTGGGGATTACGAGATGCTTCCAGTGCAGCCCTTCAAAGTCTCCATCTGTATGTGCCTGGCTCTAACCCCATTCATCACAAACTCTGCTCTGGCTTAGCATCACAAGTCCTTGTGTCTCTTCGGCTGAAGGAATGACAACAGTTGGGAAGGTGGTGGAGGACAGTTATCATCACACCACAGCTCAAGTGGCTATAGTTTGTGGCCTGCATGGAAAGAGGACAGGGGTGGAGATGGGTACAGTCTGTGACGGAAAAGATTTTCATAGCTCGTGCCCACAGCCAAGTGTTTGTACAGATCTAGAGGATGGCTAGGGGAACTCAGCACATGCTGCTGAATAGCTGGGATCATGAAGGAATTTATAGTTAGCCTGGGGATAAATGGTGAGTACAGGGTCGGGTTCTTCATACGACTCAAGTGATGTGCATAGTTGGCTGGCAAATATGCCCCTGCTCCATCATACAAGGTAGGATCCTGAGGTGTCACTGTTGGCAGCCAAGTAGAAACTTCAGGTAATGAGGACTTCTGCTCATTGCTCATTACCTTACTATCATTGATCCTCTGGCCCTCCTTGGTATCTAGATGCTTGGTAACGTGTAAAGGAGAGACAATGCGAAGTTTCTTCCCATAAGCTGCATCCAGCTCCTTCTGGCTTCTCTGTGTCGGCTGGGCAAGTTGACAGTTGGAAGGCCCACTCTTGGCATTGGTCAGTAGAACAGCACTCTTTGCTCGTTTGGCTGGAACTCGCCGAGGGAGCGTGACACTCATGGGTGGGACCCAGCAGGCTTTGGGACGGACTTCAGAAGAGGACGGTGAGGTGTGGCCAGCGAATGGGCTCTTACTCAGTGGAAAGGTGCTGTTTTTGTTCTCTGTGACCCAGGAGAGCTGGGTCTGGGACGTGTTGGCTGTACTGGCACGTGGGAGGCTGAGGTCTGTTGGCTGATCATGTGGAACGAGTGTCCTGTCATAGTGCCTTGCTGTCTTGTATGATGCAGTTGGCAGCGTTGGGACCGCAGTGCTGTTCAACTCTCTGAAGCTTCTCTGATTAGAACAGCAACCAAAAGGAGACCCTTTGCTGGGGTAATGGAGAAAGGGCTTCACTAGGCTGTGCATGTATGGGCTGCAACAAAAATTCCCATAGCACTGAAGAGGATGGGAATGCTCAACTGCCCTGCCTTTTCGATCCCGATCTTCCTGTGGCCCTTGACCATCAGTAGAAGAGGAGATTTGATCTAAGGAGTAAAGCTGGTATTTGGCCAGTTTATTGTTGAAGGACCACTCGGAGTGGTAATCTAGGTGGGCCTGCCTTGGGGGTTGAATGTGATGAATGACAGACGGTCTGTGAATGCTGGCTTCTGGTGGGGAGCCAGACACCGGAGGCTCACTGCCCTGTACTGGCTTGACTCCAGCCGAGGATGATGCCACGCCCACCGCATTAAAGCTGAGGGATGTTCCTTCACTTCCTTGTGCAAGGAATTTCTTCTTCGCCAAAGGTGACATTATCTCCTGATCTCTCTTGAGGCGCAGGATTGCCAGGTGGCTTTTATCTGCTTCAGGTGGCAATGGCGCTGTAAGGCTGTCCTCACTGGCTGACAGTGCTGGAGCCTGGTATGAGCCAGTCCTCTCATCTTTACTAACGGCAGTGTGACCTCGAACTACCTCCTCTGACACATCAGCAGTGACGCAGTGTCCATTATGATCCACAATCTTATTGCTCATCCCTGCCCTGGAAATCGTTTCTGGTGAAGAGTCCTTGGTAACCCAGAGCTCTTCAGAGATCCTATCCTGTGTGGGTTTTTCATTGGCTCTTTTCGCATCTTGATTTGGAGACTTGTGCCCACAGCTATCATGTGGCGTGAGTCTGTTTAGTGGCTGGTTGTTGGAGTCTTCACTCCCAGTTGTAGTGTTTTTCACTTGTGGCGACTGCTTGTCCACAGATGCATGCTTTTTCTTATCCCTTCCTACATCTTCAGAAACTACTTGAGGAACCATCTGTTTGGGAGATATAATGATCAAATCTTTAGGCACAAGGCTAAAGATGAACAGCTCAAAAAAAGTGTTGGTGCAAGTCAAGCAGAAAAACAACTACCCCATGTAGCCCAAGAAATGGAAGAGGCTAATTTATCTCACATAGTATTTACTGTTCAACTGAACAGGCACAGGCTGCTGTTACTGAGATTCCTCCCATCACACAATCTCTCACCCTATTACTTTCTTCCTTATTTCTTTATTGAACTTCTCCATAAATGTGTTTGTACCATTCTCATTGACTACTCCCTGTGACAGTCAGTTTCACATTCTTTGGTTAGGACATTATAATTTCCCATTGGATTGATTTGTGGCCAGTTTATATTTATGGCCTCAATTCCTGGCCTCTCCTGTCAGTGAAAGTCTCCTATCTGTACTGATAACAATCTCCTGTGGGGCAGGCAGCATTGTATCCTCCTGATACCTAGGCTATGTGGATAAAATTGTGTTAGGAAAGATTTCACATTCTCTGGATTTTTGGTTAAGGGAGAATTTGATCCAGGGTGAGAGTGTCTGGACTAAGAGATGACGCAGCTGGAAAGAAACGTTTTTTTGCTGAATGACATATCTCGGACGAGGGGAGAACAGCCCTAAGAATTTGAGCCATTCAGGTATGAAATGAGCAAACACTTGTACCTCCAAACGTGTGGCTGAGGTTGGGAGCACCATCATAAGTTGAAAAGTTTTAATAAAGTTGAGGTATGAAGAGACAGGAACCCATGAGTAGGCCATTCAGCCTCTCCAACCTGTTCCACCGTTCAGTGCGATCATGGCTCTCAGTGGGCTCTAACCAGGGTTTTATAAAACTGCAGCATTACTTCTGCATCCTTGTCCTGCAGGCTCTGGGCCAAAGGTGAGTACAAGAAATTCACAGCAGCCAGGATCTCATTGAAGACAAACAACTGATACCTGATCCTATTAATATTCACAAGTCTTGAGTTATTTGTGGTTTCTCTGTCATCATGTCAGATTCAAATTAAAGGCCTTTCAAACCAATTGCTCAACCTTGCACTCTTTGTAGTGTAGTTGCAGCATCACTCTGGCCTCATTGGGTTTTGTGTCTCCAGTCTAGAACTGTTCTGTTATAAATGGTTTGCATCACCGGAAGTCACTGAACCTGATGAGCTTACCCTATCCGGCTCACTGCTCTGCCGCACGTTGTCCTTTGGTCGTTTCCGTTTGCTTCTTTCCTTCTGTTCAGTATTAAGACCTTTGCCTTCCTTGTTCTTCATGACGTTGTATGGTTTCCGAGGCTTGAAGGTTGGCAGTGGCTTGTCCTCTTCTCCTTTCATGTAACGCTCATACGGTAAAACCAGCCTACCAGAGAGAGAAAAGAGGAGGAGGATGAGAGAAGACTTCACATCACACCATAAGCGCATCCATCGTACACTGGCAGTGTCCCGTATCACACTATCTTTGAACACTTCCAATCAAGGTAAAGCAGGCTAGTTGAAAAACATCATGTAGTGATTATAATGAGGTCAGCCAGATGGACGTCATACAATCTGAGTTGCCCAGTTGGGGCTGTTAATCTGGTCTGATCAGGAGGCCCTGGCGAACAAATGCAAACAGGAGTGTCAGGAGGTTCTATTAACTGTGAGAGCTAGCTCTGAGGAAGTTGAATCAATGTCAAGAATTCTCCACGTGGAAATATAGAGTGACTTGGTGACAGGATACTGGCCTCTGGAAACATTTCACTTCAGGAGAGTTCCTCTAGTGTCCTGGCCTACTCCAGTAAGCACCATGAATAAAAATCAGACTCTACATTTGTTCACTTAGAGTTTGAGATCTCGCTAGGTCACCAGGCCTCCCAACTGGATGGAAATAGCCAATCGAATGGCTGTAAAAGCACTCAAGACAGAATGGGAGGAATGATGATATGTTTGTAACTTCAGTGGTGGAGCAGTGTGGAGAAGGCTTTACATCAAAACAATTCTGCATAAACATAAAAATCTTTCCACACTGTCCCCATCAAATACTCCCAAAGCCTGGGCAGCCTAGGTTTATGTACAGAGTAAAAGGTCTTTCTACACTGTTCCCATCACAAATACTCCCTCCGCAGGGACAGCACCAGTATGCGTACTGAATAAAGCTCCCGCCACAATAAACACTCCCAGGACTGGGACAGCAGCAAGTTAGACACAGAGTAAAGCTCTCTGTACACTATCCTAACTGGACCAAACATCCAAATAGATCTGACTTTGAAATTTGATTGGTTTCTTGATGCGAGTGTGTTTTGGATGCAACCATTTTCAGTTCTGGCATTGTGTAGTTTGACAGCAGAGGAATACTGTGAATTTTCAGTATTATAAGTGGAAAGGACAGTACAACCACATCAATAAGGAACAGTTGCTCATCTGAATTTCCATTAGTACCATTCAAATGAGATCTGAGGGGCAACCTTTTCACAGAGAGAGGTTTGTATGTGGATTGAACTGCCAGAGGAAGTGGTACAACATTTAACAGACATTTGGACAGGTACATAAATAGAGAAGGCTTAGAGGGTTATGGGCTAAACACAGACAAATGGGACTAGTTTAGTTTGGTAAACTTGGTACAGATGGGTTGGACTGAAGAGCCTGTTTCTGTGTTGTATTACTGTATAAACGCTGAGAACGAACAGCCCCTTCAAGTGCTACCCACAAAAAGGACTAGTGCCACCTACCTCTCGTAGTGCCGGCGGGTACACGTGGCAGCACTAGTGCTCCCAGGGTTTCCACCCAGCTCGTCATAGATGTTCTTCCAGAGGCGGCTAGTTGTAACCTGCAAGGACAAACCATACAGGTAGTTAGCTAGTCATTATGGTACAGGAGTAGCATCTCGCAGCCTGTCAATTCAAACACCAGAACTCCAGGTTGATAATAAACAGTAGCTGATAAAGCTGGTGGATTGCTGGCAGAACCAATGCCCTTCTTGTTATGGAAGGGACCTTCTCCTCCCCAGTCCCTGTGCCTACACATAATTCAAGTTTCAGCTGCAGTCCAATGAGTAAGCCTGGATCCATGGGTTCAGGTCCCACTTCAGAGGCCTGAACCTCCATCGACATAGATTCATCCAGTGAGCTGCAGAGTACCACAATAGTGGACTTTGTTATAATGTTCCATAATATATTTTTCTGATAATGATTTGAGAACACAAGTTATATGTTGAAGGAAAAGTTGGTTTCAGTTTTAATTTCTGTGAAAATCTGACCGTTCTAATAATTTTGAGCATTTACTTCAGACAGTATGTACAATAAGTCATATGCTCACAGCAATATAACCAGTCACCTTGGAGACAATTGCTAAGATGTTTGCTAACTTGACTTTCATAATGTCCACAAAGAGAGCGGTCGAGACAGACAAAGAAAAAGACTCGAGAAGAGAAGACGTCTGTAACAGTAGATGCAGAGTCTCTAAGCAGTCCTGAGTTAATTAGAAATCAGTGGAAAGAAATATCCAGGAGCAGATGACTGTGGAGGTGTCAGGAAGAGGAAAACAACGTAAGAGGCTTTTGAAAGCATCAGATAAGTGAGTTCATGTTAAGGAGTAATATAGTGGTTGTTTTGAAGGTACACAGAAACTAAAAAAAAGTATTGAGTGAATGAGAAATTTACTGTAAGGAAACCAATTACAGACATACCAGCTGAACAAGAAGCTTCAGTGGTTTGAGTGTCTGTGAAGTTATTGCTGACGTAAAAGGGATTCTTTCTGATACTTGCAGGAGATTGTTCCCATAGTTCTTGTATAGCATTATATAATTTGTTTTTGTATCATACATGTTCAAGTTCTTTTGCTAAAAGTAAATTGGTAGACCCTCAAGAATATGTTCAGTGACTGACTTCCACTGTAAACATAAAACAATAAAATTTATGGTCTGACAAGCCACGTTTCACTCTGAGATCTAACTTGTCCAGTGTTACAGTCAGCTGGATCATGATATCTTGTTAGCAAACATTTCAGTCAAAGCACATCCCTCTGTATCTACTAACTAAGCTGCCATAATCGATCATCATCAAGGCAGTTCTCAAACAACATTTTGAATAGTGACTACGTAAGAGGCAAAGGTTAGATGTTTCATACAGAAACTTGGATATCAAGAGTTGTGTATCACTTGCCCTCTTGATAAACAAACCAATTTGCGGAAAGTCAACCAAAAGCGGGAAATTCATGATGGCAATATTGGTGGTGGAAGGTGGACCACATTGATACAGATTCTCTGTCGAATATTTTAGCAAGAAACCTGAACGTATCTATTTTTATCAAGCTTCTATACATGCGCACTTCCTGTTACAATGCCTATCTGCAGTCACTATTTCTCAGTAACACTTTCAATTCAAGATCTGACTGTTTGAATGGGAAGTCCCCCACTTGCATAACAACAATGAGATGTCAACATTCAGAACTTTAGCCTGTAGGCGTCAATGTTGCTTCCCCATGATGACTCCCAGTAGACAAAACTCCACCATCCACACCCATGAAGCCTCCTTTGCTCAGTAGTATCCTATTTGTTTCAGCTTCCCGTCAGTTCAACATTGCTATAACCTTCTTTGACCAGCTCTTCGCATCAGATCCACATTTGTCTCCTTCAGTTCATCTCACTTTCAGTTATCTGGAATGCCAGTCTTCACTTGGAACCCTAATTATGTACCATGAGCACTGTCACAAATGCTCTGCATTTTAGAGACTCCAAGGATGGAATCAGTTGTTAGAATGATTGTCTCTCTGTCTTCAATCCAGAAAGGACATCATTAAATTGTACTAGTCCTGATACTGGGAGCTCTGGGAGCAATGTTGACTGTGCTATTTGATAAAGGAGAGTTCTTTCCCACAAAAAAGGCTTTTGGGACCACCTCTCATTTTTTGGTTTGGAATGGAGAGTTGCAATTGAGAATTGAACTTTGAACTGCAGCATGTTTCCAAAAACAAGAGAACAAATGTTTAGCTATTGAGGACTGGCCTGGAAAATAATGCGGGACTGTGCTGGCTATTCAATCACAGAGAATGTTAGAAAAGAATGAGAAAACAAAGAGTGGACTGGGGTTTTGGGCAGGAGGCAGTTTTGATTTAGAAGTTTCCAGACTGGAATGCTGGTTTTGGTTTCTCTCTCTCTCTTGGTATTGTCCAGTTATGGCCTTGTTGAGTGTTCTGAGAAAAGAGCCCCAGTCTGTAAGAAATAAGTTGAAGTCTCCAAAAGTTTGTGGAAACTATTTGCATTGACCAGTGACTTCAGAATTCAAGCAGATTGTACAATCCTATTACCTGTAACACAACACATCATGCAAGGATTTCCTGACGGTCTGGTATTCATCATTGAAATGGCTATCGAGGAGGAAAATTACTGTGCTTATATTTATTTTAAATTATCTCTTAACTTTGTCAGTGTGTGAGTGGGAATGTTTATAATCAAAGAAGATTGGATTTGGATCATAAATATTAATTAGATTGCCTTGTTCTGCTGAAGTTACATTCTTTAACAATAAACTGTTAATTTTTGTTGAAGCCATAAAATCGGTGCCCAGAATCTGTTACTTGTAAACTCTTGTTGGAAACAGTGAAGTAATTTTGAAAGGTCACTGAATGTTTTAATTTCACAGCGACACAAATGCAGTGATAGTGAGGCTGATTTGGTTTGGCTTGCTATCCTTGTGTCATAACAAGGTGCCAATGGAGGCCACATGATTCAGTTCAGGGAAGGAAAGATGTGAAGAGATTGACCATTAAAAGACAAAACAAAAAATCATTCCTTTCATATCCCATATTATGTCAAAGTCTGAGAAGTTTTATAGAATATAGAACGTAGAACATTACAGCACAGTACAGGCCCTTCGGCCTTCGATGTTGCGCCGACCTGAAGCCCATCTAACCTACACTATTCTATTCTCATCCATATGTCTATCCAATGACCATTTAAATGCCCTTAAAGTTGGCAAGTCTACCACTGTTTCAGGCAGTGCGTTCCAATCCCCTACTACTTTGAGTAAAGAAACTAGCTCTGACATTCGTCCTATCTCTATCACCCCTCAAGTTAAAGCCATATCCCCTTGTGCTAGCCATCGCCATCCGAGGAAAAAGGTTCTCATTGCCCACCCTATCTAACTCTCTGATTATCTTATATGTCTCTATTAAGTCACCTCTCAACCTGTTTTCTCAACTAAAACAGCCTCAAGTCCCTCAGCCTTTCCTCATAAGACCTTCTCTCCATACCAGGCAACATCCTGGTAAATCTCCTCTGAACCCTTTCCAAAGCTTCCACATCCTTCCTATAATGCGGTGACCAGAACTGTACACAATACACCAAGTGCGACTGCACCAAAGTTTTGTACAGCTTCAGCATGACCTCATGGCTCCGAAATTCAATCCCTCTACCAATAAAAGCTAACCCACCGTATGCCTTCTTAACAACCCTGTCAACCTGGGTGACAACTTTCAGGGATCTATGTGCATTGACACCGAGATCTCAGCTCATCTGTGCTACCAAGAATCTTACCATTAGCCCAGTACTCTGCATTCCTGTTTCTCCTTCCAAAGTGAATCATCTCACACTTTTCCCCATTAAACTCCATTTGCCACCTCTCAGCCCAGCTGTGCAGCTTATCATGTTCCTCTGCAACCCACATTCTTCGTCACTATCCACAGCTCTACCGACCTTAGCATAATCCGCAAATTTACTCACCCATCCTTCTATGCCCTCATCCAGGTCATTTATAAAAATGACAAATGACAGTGGCCCCAAAACAGATCCTTGCGGTACCCACTAGCAACTGAACTCCAGGATGAATATTTCCCATTAACCACCACCCTCGGTCTTCTTTCAGCTAGTCAATTTGTTTTTGGAAATGTAGTCACTGATAGAACGCAGGAAAAGGGGACAGCAATTTACACATAGTGATGAGATAATAATCAGAGAGTCTGTCTTGGTGATATTTTTGAGGGTTATGATGGAAAGGTTTGAAATTATGAGAAGTTTAAATCAATTGGATTGAAAAAACTTGCATTGTCATGTACAGGTTTTAGGAATTAAGGGCAAGATGAACAATAGCAAGTGGAGGGGGAAATCCTTTCATTGAAAGACACTGATACTTGGCTGAAACAAAGAACGTTAGCAGGTTTAACAAAGCGCTAAAACAGATTCAAGTCACCAAATACTGGACAGGCTGATTAGCAAAGTACTTCAGGATTACAAAGGTTTGGAAGACTAGATTGACCAAAGCTCTTTTGCATGAACACTAAATTTAATAGCTAGCATACCTTCCCAGGTTGCAAGTCCTCAGTGCCCGGACGCCTGAATGGTGGCAGAGCCTTGTTTATGGTGAAATGGTCATCAGACAAACTTAAGAGCAAATGCTCAGATTTTGAATGGGATTCTCAGTGCCCACTATCTGTCACTGGCAATGGATACTTATGCTACAAACAAACATCACCTGAACAGTCAGGATACTCTGAGTCATCCAGGCTCTTCAATGGTCCACGAGGTATTCTGTGTTCCTGCCGAAAGTTGTCCCCTTCAGATTGCATATATACTGACTGTAAGCCCAATGCCACAGCTCCAAAGATCTCGGAGTCACTTGGACACCTGATGACTTAGTTGGGATATTATTTTCTTGATGTAAGCCGGCTAGGATCAGACCCTCTACAGCATCCAAACTTTGTCTTTCCCAACACAACGCAAAGAAAACAAGAAACCTTGACACCATTTAACAGGAGGCATATCACAATATTTTCTAATAGAGCATTGCTTGAGCAACGATTATCAAGTGGATATCAAGGGCACAGAGTTTCAGCATCGAACCCCCTGCTGTACCTGTCCTAGAAGCATTGCAATTCCAAACAAAAAGTACAAAAATACTACCCTCGCTGTTCATGCCAGCACCACAAAGGTGCATATCTGGAAGGAACACTCACATTGTCAGTGTTATCTCAAATCAGAGAGAAAGAGGTAGAGAGAGAGAGAGTTCAAGAGAGGATGAGCCAGTGAGAAAGCGAGAGAGAGAGCGCAAGTTGCAGCCTGGCACTGAACTCCAACTCTCCAAAACTGCCAGCGACAGCAGTTTCTTATTTTAATTCTTCAGCTCCATGCAGATGGTACAGCTGCCACGAATTATGCTTTTTCTGCAAATCTTACAGTGATCAGCTGCCGAGGGAGGGAAAACCAGGAGACAGTAGCGACATTGTCCCCAGCTGCCTACATATAGCTCAGAAGATGCTGTAGCTGCAAAATGTCACCAATGTGCAGAGATTTACAGACTTACTGAATTTTTCTGGGACCCAGAGTTTTCTTCCAGAAACTGAATGGGAACTGGCTTGATCCATGCTGTGCACAAAAAAGACAATATTGCCAAGGGGTCGACAGCGTTGGATCTGAAGAACACTCTTCAGGTCCTCTGAAAGACACAAACCCTCAATCAAAGAGACTACCTCATGCTATCCTCCTGTCGGTGTTTACATCGGTTCGATTGACAATATCAAGACTGCACTTTGCTCCCCAGCAATAGGTTCTGAGGCAGGGCCTGTAGAATCCTGATGAAGCGAAACTCCACAACTTTTCTATTCCTTGAATCTGAACAGTCCGAATGGAGAGAAGACTCAGTCCTGCCAAATCTGAATCTGATTTACAATGAGTTGGATTCTTGTGAGGGTTGCTCTTTGCCATCAGGAGCTATTGCTGCTAGTTCTAGAGCAGGTGATCCCATTTGCAAGCCTAATGCTTCAAGAAAATAACATTGCTCACAATATGCTTTGGACTTGCTAATTCTTGGAAATTCCAAGATAAAGAATCCTGGGAATCAAAGCATGGATATGTACCCATGACCCAGAGGTCAAAGGCCAGGATTCTTGGAGTCCACTGAGTTCCAGGTTATTGAGAGGAATGTGCCAACCAATCAAGAAAGGAGGCATTTATGGCTCATGTTTTTACTGGATGGGAACTCAATCCCAGGAGAGACAGGGCAGCACTTAAAATCCTCACTTCAATCTTTTATTCAAAGAGCTCAGAACATTCTTTCCAGTATGTTGTCACACAGATTAGAGTTGCCAATTGCAGATGAATATATTCCAGGAGGGTTTTGTCACATGACTAAATGCCTTCAGTGGCCAGCCCCCATGCTGTTTGCCTGAAACATCTGTCTGGAGATTTCCATAGCAACCAGAAATGGAGTGACAGTCCCCTACCCAGTTGGATGATTCTTCCCTTCCCCAGCATTTTTATAATGAAAATTAAAAATCGACTGAATGGCCTCCTTCTGTAACAATTACATAATCCAGTGAAACCAAAAAAGCAAGAGGGTTTTTTTTAGAAGCCCTCCCAATAATGTTGTGGAGGTTTATCTTTCGGGAGGATCGATAACATTAAGACAGAGGGTGAGAAGCAAGATCAACATGAAAGGGCCTCAAGCAAGTGTCTCTGAAGCGACATGGTCTTCTGCGTTTGAAAATGCCCCAAAGATATAAAGAATTGAAAGAGTCAAGAAAAGACAAGATGGTCTATCAACATTATGGAGCATCAATCTTGGACTCTTCATTTCAACTCTCCCTCTCCTTTACAACGGATTGTCTGAGAGATGGAAAAGATACAACAGAAAGATCTGAAGATATCCTCTCTGACCCCTAGGTGATCATAACTTGCCTTTGTTCCCTGGCATTTTATTTCAAGCAATGAATTAAAAAGATGCATCCCATGTGAATGACACTATCGGATAAACTCGAAATCTACTGTGTCTTAATTATTTTCACGTTGGATAAATTAGGGTATAACACATTGCCTTAATTATTTTTCCACTTCCAACTGAATGAACGAATTTCCAAATCCTCCTCCCACTTGTCTCAGCTATTGATATTTACTGTGAACTCAACAATAACATCTCTAATCAGGAAGTTTGTACTTGACCTGGAAAGTTGCAGCTCATGTTCCCTGACTAAGCCACCATGGCAAGGTCAAAGTTCAATGTGACCAGTCAACAACTAGTTAATACCTCTTCAGCCTCTTCCTAAAGGTAGTCCTGACATCACTGTGACCTTGACCACCAATTGACAGGGCAAAGAGGGAGGCTCCAAATCCACCTCAACCAGAATGGGGATCGAACCCCCATCCTGGACACTGCTCACAGCGTCGCAAGAGCTTTACCAACAACTAGTACTTGCATTCACGTAGAGCCCTTAAGCATCCCAAAACACTTCAGAGGAGCATTATTGGATCACGTATGACACCGAGCCACATAAATCAACATGAGGTCAGGTGACCAAAAGCTTGAGCAAAGCATCTTAAGATTGGAGAGAGATATAGTGATGTGGAGATGTTTAAGCAGAGTATTGGACCAAGATAACTGAATGCATAACTGTTATTACTGGAGTGAAGGAAAGCAGGGATCCACCTCATACCATTTCAGTTTTGGGATCAACTCGACAGAGATTTTCTCAGTAAATCTTTCAGGACAATGAAATTCGAGATTTGATTGACATTGATCACACCAGGAGCTGGTTAAACATTAACTGTCCAACAGGTTAACAGAACTAGTGGCGAATAGCTTAATGGAATTGAATATGCGCAATGTCCTCATCTTTTTCCAGGGAACAGATAACCTTTAGTCAGTGCCGACTAGAAAGATTACTCACCGCTTCATAACCACCCAGCTTCTCAACTGCCTTGTAGAGTGTCAACAGGTTAACTGAGGGAAGAAAAACATTCACAATGTTAGCGAGATTTAAAATAAGATCCTATCCAATCAGGTAAAGTGCAAAGCTAGGAAAAGTCCCAGCCAGTTCATGGTCACCTTTGTCAGACAACCAAGTATAGTCCGTGTAAAACTTGGCAGAGCTGAAAGACTCCAGAACTGATAGTTAGACTGGACCTCTCAAATAATGAGAATTTCATGTCCCTCATATCCTGCTGTTCAGGATATATATGCCTATATCGACTAAACATGGAATATTCCCTGGAAATAGGGGTAAAAAAGGATAAGGTAATAAACACGACCATGAAAACAAATGTCATCTTTAGCTCTGTCATTGCAATCTTTCTCTGAGTCAAACAGATGTGGGTTCTCCGGAGACACGTGCCCATTGTCAAGGCATACTCTCCCTGCACGACGCGGAGGGTGGGTCAGGTGCCTTCTTTTTGAGAAGGCTTTGAACGGAGGTCCTGTTTCCCCCCCCCCCCCTCCCTCCCCAGAATAGGAGTAAAAGATCCCAAGAAACCATTCAACAAAGAGCACTGGACTTTTCTTCATCCTTTCACCAACACTTAAAGCTGATTACCTGGTGTTATCAGATTTTTGTAAACAGGATTTTATGGTGCACAAGTAAACTGCTGCTTTTCTTATATTAGAATAGTGATTATGCTCAAAAAGTACTTCCTTGGCTCTGAATGCTTACATGAGGAGGAAAATGGTATGGAATGTACACAAGTCTTTGGTTTCATTGGGTTGGTGATGAAAGCATTGTTTATCAAGTGCAAAGGGATCTGATTCCGTCTGCATGCTGCATCTGAATCATCTCCAAATTTCAGCTTTAATGATGATGGTGAAACTCACCTTGCTTAAAGCCCAGGTGTGGAATTCTCTCGATGGGAGTGCCCCTCTCCTTCATAAACTCGTACAGATTGACGAGGAAGTTCTGCTGCCCATTATCACCTTGCACCAGATCCTTCACCTCCAGGATTTCTCCATCCATTTCACTGTTTTCTGCCTGTCCAGTGGGAAGTTCCGTCAATTCACATTGCATCTGGACAGTGGAAAGAGCAAAAAGGGTGAGATCTCACTGCTGTCCTGGCAGAGCCTGCCTGTAGCAAGGAAAGATCACCAATGAAAGAATATCATCATCTCCAATCAGCTGATTTTATGTCGAGGATCCCGGAGCACTGAGTGAGTTCTCGGCTCCAAAGTAATCATACGGTTTCAGCTATATATCAAATCGAAAATCCACCTCACCACTGAGATGATCAGTTCTGGATCTGTGGGCAGTCTGTACACATTCTGATCAACTGTACTTTCGTCATACTCTTCCAATTGAACTGATGAGGGTGTCCAACTACTAGGGATGCTCAATGGAAGAAGGGAGAGAGAAGTCTAGTGGTTGTCAATGGAAGCCAGGAGCAGGATTTTGGAACAACACCCACTTCTACCTCTGACTGTCAACCCAGCATGCCACCCTGGAGTCAAGATGTTCAACCCTGTCACATAGGGGAAGGGAATGAGATTGATCAGTACAGTGTGTCAGGCCTTGCAGTCTGACCCACTTGCCTGCTCAAGGAATAAATAATATGCTTTTTATGAAGTCACAGACAACAGGGAAACAAATCTCAAAAGTTTCCATTCACATCTTGCCTGTTACATGTTTGGTTTCTGAACTTTTAAATTGATGCAGCATCAAATATTACCTCAAAAGTCAGGGAGACCACTGAAACTGCCTAGTCTTTCACATTATGCCTTCTTGAATTCCGAAGTTACATTTTGTGGTGAAAAACAAATATCTCTTTCACGTGTGTGATTACAGGAAATGCGATTGCTCTGCAGTAAATACCTCAGTGTGGTGATTTTTCCAAGTCAGCAGTGATAACGTCTGATGCAGCAAGATCTCGCTGTTAAATGAGACAGGCTAACTCTTCGTTTGCAGAGACTTCCCTTTTTGAGAGACGGGGTGAGGGGGGGGGAATTGCATTAGAATCGGAAAGATGGTAAGAAGACCGCTTAGCTTTCAGTTCTTGGGAAAATGTTTCTGATTTGCCTTCTTGGCACAAGCAGAATGCCAATCGATGGGTCAGTCAGTCACAGCAACAATCTGGGGTGCCTTTTCCAATTTCAGCCAAATCAAGCAGATCCCAACATTGTAAAACCTGCAGCCATTGACTTACAACTGCACTTCCACAACCCTGTATCAATGCAACACTATCGCAAAGCTCAGCTTTCTCCTCATGATCCCGCGGGGAGAAAGTGAGGTCTGCAGACGCTGGAGATCAAAGTTGAAACTTTATTGCTGGAACAGCACAGCAGGTCAGGCAGCATCTAGGGAACAGAAAGTTCGACGTTTCGGGCACATGCCCTTCTTCAGGAATGAGCAGAGAGTGTTCAGCAGGAGAAGATAAAAGGTAGGGAGGAGGGACTTGGAGGAGGGGCGTTGGAAATGTGATAGGTGGAAAGAGGTCAAGGTGAGGGTGATAGGTCGGAGTAGGGTGGAGGCGGAGAGGTCAAGAAGAAGACTGCAGGTCAGGAAGGCGGTGCCGGGCTGGAGGGATTCGGCTGAGACAAGGTGGGGGGAGGGGGGATGAAGAAACTGGTGAAGTCCAAGTTCATCCCCTGTGGTTGGAGGGTTCCCAGTCGGAAGATAAGACGCTCCTCCTCCGACCGTCGCGTTGTTGTGGTTTGGCGGTGGATGAGTCCAATGACCTGCATATCCTCGGTGGAGTGGGAGGGGGAGTTGAAATGCTGTGCTACAGGGTGATTGGGTTGGTTCGTCCGGGTGGCCCAGAGGTGCTCTCTGAATCGCTCCGCAAGTAGGCGGCCTGTCTCCCCAATATAGAGGAGGCCACACCAGCTGCAGCGGATGCAGTAGATAATGTGGGTGGAGGTGCAGGTGAATCTGTGGCGGATATGGAAGTTTCCTTTGGGGTCTTGGAGAGAAGTGAGGGGGGAGGTGTGGGCGCAAGTGTTGCACCTCCTGCGGTTGCAAGGGAAGGTGCCGGGAGTGGAGGTTGGGTTGGTGGGGGGTATGGATCTGACAAGGGAGTCGCGGAGGGAGTGGTCTCTACGGAAAGCTGATAGAGGAGGGGAGGGAAATATATCCTTGGTGGTGGGGTCCGTTTGGAGGTGGCGGAAGTGACGGCGGATGATGCGCTGTACATGGAGATTGGTGGGGTGGTAGGTGAGGACCAGTGGGCTTCTGTCCTGGTGGCGGTTGGAGGGGCGGGGCTCAAGGGCGGAGGAGCGGGAAGTGGAGGAGATGCGGTGGAGGGCATCGTCGATCACGTCGGGGGGGAAATTGCGGTCCTTGAAGAAGGAGGCCGTCTGTGTTGTGCGTATTTTGAACTGGTCCTCCTGGGAGCAGATGCGGCGGAGACGAAGGAATTGGGAGAATGGGATGGCGTTTTTACAGGGGGCGGGGTGGGAGGAGGTGTAGTCCAGGTAGCTGTGTGAGTCGGTCGGTTTATAGTAGACTACAAACCTCTGGGCCACCCGGACGAACCAACCCAATCACCCTGTAGCACAGCATTTCAACTCCCCCTCCCACTCCACCGAGGATATGCAGGTCATTGGACTCATCCACCGCCAAACCACAACAACGCGACGGTCGGAGGAGGAGCGTCTTATCTTCCGACTGGGAACCCTCCAACCACAGGGGATGAACTTGGACTTCACCAGTTTCTTCATCCCCCCTCCCCCCACCTTGTCTCAGCCGAATCCCTCCAGCCCGGCACCGCCTTCCTGACCTGCAGTCTTCTTCTTGACCTCTCCGCCTCCACCCTACTCCGACCTATCACCCTCACCTTGACCTCTTTCCACCTATCACATTTCCAACGCCCCTCCTCCAAGTCCCTCCTCCCTACCTTTTATCTTCTCCTGCTGAACACTCTCTGCTCATTCCTGAAGAAGGGCATGTGCCCGAAACGTCGAATCTTCTGTTCCCTAGATGCTGCCTGACCTCATGATCCCGCATCAATCCCAATCTAATCCCACTGTCTCATTCTCTTCCCGTAACCTCATACCTTTGTCTGCACAAATTGGCGATTGTGCTTGAAATAATTATTAATTAGCCTTCAATCGTGGAAATGGTCCCTACCTGAACATTATGTGTTTCAACATTTAGGAGGAAAGTAATTTTCAAAACCTTTCCTCACTCTCAGTGACAATTACCAATTCCTGCCCCCTGTTCACTGGCTCTCAAACAGAAGAAACCTTCCATTTACTTGACACTGAAACCCCAAACAACTCTAAACCTTTCAGTTAAATCTCATCTCCCTAAAACACCCAGGGCTCAGTCCAAATTGATCATTCGCCTCCACAATCCCCAACCTCACTCAAGCTTTGCTCCATCTCTTCTCAACTTCATCCCTTGATCCCCTTCCAATCTTAATCTTTCTCTGTAACATTTCCACCTCAACACCGTGTCCCCGACCCTGACCTCTTTCCACTTATTCCTATTTTCCCCACACCGCTGAAGGCAGAAAGAGACCAGTTCCTCCGAACCCTCAAAATGGAGGGGAGGAGCATGGCCTATGTTTGGAAGGGTCTCCTCACAGCTCTGAAACTCTTAACACTCAACAGATCTGATTCGCTCACCTACAGTCTCAGTTCAAGATTTTATCTCATTTGGCACAGAGAGAGAAACGGAGTTTGTTAGGTTACAATAGATGGCAAAACAAAAACCCAGGAAAAGAAGATTCACATTTTGGTGGAACTCTTTGCAAAGACAACCAAAGCATTTCACAGCCAGTTATCACAAAGGCTTGTGTCTCATCACCAAATCATCCTTTATTTACACATGGACAGTCCTTAACACTGATCCAGCTCCCTCAGAGCCAGCTCCCAGAGTGAACATAATCCCTGCCACCCTGTTCTTATCTGTCAGCCAGGGCTCCCTGAATGTACCACATTAACAGCCACAACAGGGAGTTCAGATTCTACGAGGCCAATCTGGCTGACCTCATTCCAATCAATACAAAGGACTTTTATAGCTTTGTCACTGTTGTCATGTCGAGTAATGAAGCAGTCAGCTGAAAGTTGTCTTGTGCAAAACAAAAGTTGGCTCTTTGCAGATATGAGGATGGAGGCAAGGCTGGAGCCTCACATTTGTGCAAGCACTTCATGCCCATGCAGAAAGGTTGTAGACCATTGTCACATCACCTCCTACTCAACAAACAAAAACTTAATTCCACCCACTACTTCATTGAAAAAATACCAAATGCCAATCATCCTTCTTCCACTATCCACCACCAGAGAGAAACATAGACAGACATCCCACACACAGAAAAAAAGTCAGAGAAAAAGGCGTGCACACACACATAACACCATCTGTTTACAGATATGATTATCTCAATGTCTCATTGTTAAATACATACTGTAGAATTTCCCTTTATTACTCATTTCCTCTTTGGAAAAAGAGAGATAAAACAACAGAAATACAACTAGTTCTTAAATATATCCTGTTAAATACTGGACATATTCTGTATCTTTCTAAGTCTGAATACACAAGTATTCAGAATCACAACTGTCATATACTCTGCTCGAAAACATAGCTCATTGATTGGAAATCAGAACTTCAGAGCTCACAGCAGAAAGCACCTGATGGCTCTCTGACACTGTAACCAGTCCTACTCAGCTCGAAAGAACTGTCTTCTCTGCATTTCCCTGGTTTGTGCTGCATTTGACCATGATTAATGATTCAGCCGATCTATCTGCTGAGCACAACTATTGAGAAGGTCATGGACTTCCAGCTGGAGCACGGATGCAATTTCTGTCTCTTATTCAGTAACCCTCTCCATTTTTCATCACAGAGTTTTCAGCACAGAAGCAGGGCATTCATTGAAGCTGGTCCATGCTGGGATTTATGCTGCTCACAAGCCTTCTCCTACTCTGCTTCACATCACCAGAGGTTCAGTTCTGCAACTCTTTCCCCATCACTCTGACATTTTGTCCCTTACAGTTATCCATTTCATTTCCTTTTGAAAGGTGCTGGTGAATCTGCTTCAGCTGTCCATGCAAACTGTGCATTTGTAAAAACAAGTCACATCTCTCCTTCCATTTCTTTTGGCACTGAGCTTCTTTCTGTTTTCTCTGGCTATTCTTCCCACCAGTGGAAACAATTTCTCTTCACTGAATTACTGTGAAGCTCTGTATGATTCTGAACATCTCTGGTAAATATCCCCATAACCTTCTCAGTTTTAAGTACATTACTAATTTCTCCAGGTATCCTTCATTCGTGGTGCTATTCTCGTCAATCTGCTCACAGCCTGTCCAAAATCTTTCAACTGGTTTGAAAGTTGTCATGTTCTGAATTGGACACAATATTTCATCTGAGTCCTAACCAATGACTTATCAGAATGGCTCTCAACCTTCGATATCCCCTCAGCCTAAAGAATGGTCGTCAGACTCAAGATGTTAACTATGTTGTCTGTCCACAGATGCTGCTGATCGGCAGAGTTTCTCCAGCAGTTTCTGTTTCGTTTGTTTAGATCTCAAGCATCTGCAAATCTTTGTTTTAGTTCAGTACTTGAGGTAAGCTTGGTTGGAGGGTCGAGCATAGAGTTGAAAAGAGTACAGCACAGGAACAGACCATTCAGCCCATTCTAATCTAATCCTGTCTGCCTATGAATGGTCCAAGTCCCTCTATTCCCCGCCTGTTCACGTGTCTGTCTGAACGTCTCAAAATCACAGCTGAGAATCCATTTTATCAAAGTTTGTCACATATCTGAGGTTCTGAGGTAGCTTATCAATAGGTCAGCCTAGTGAACAAACATTGAGAAGTATCCCAGATTTTCATAATCTCTTTCTTCACCAAACAAAGCAGCTCAGAAATGTTTGTGCCCACTTCAAAACAGCTAAACAGGTGTCATGATGCTAGTTAGCATGCAGATGGAAGAGGGGGGTCTGCAAGTCAGGGCAATCTCACCAATTTAAAAGCATGCCAGATGTGTCTTGGTATGCAGGCCCTTGCCTCAGAATCAAAACTTGTGGATTTAATTAATTCCCAGCCCAGAGGCTTGAGTAAAATCTCTAGGTGAATACTCCCAGACAGTATGACAGTACAAAGTTTTAAACCAAAGACCTCCCAGATAACCAGAAAAGATCTCAAGGTGCAATATAAAGGGAGTTGTCCTGGTCAATATTACACATAAACCAGTATGATTGAGTCAAAGTTACAATGTTATTGCTGGGAGCTTGCTGTGCACTACTTGGCTGTAATATTTCCAAATATTACAATGGTGACCAAACTTAAAAGCATACTTTATTTGCTATGTAGCGCTTTGGAATGACATGAGGCATGACAGGCACTGTAGCAATGCAACTCTGTTCTTTCTTGCTTTTTTGGATCTATTCCTTAGTTGGCGATCACACTGTCAACAACAAGCCTCAGTTCAAATTCGATGTACTCTGTGTAATACACTCACACGCTCCAGAATGACTCCTCAGCATGATCTGAAATATTGTGGAAAATCAGTTCTATTCCTGACACAGCAGATCTAAAAATAAATGAAGAGCAACAAGCTTCCTCTGTCATTGACTTTCTCTTAGCTGCTTATGTTGGCACAATTCTGCAATTATTTGAATTTTGCAATTCAGAAAGATTTTCACTGAGGATGGAATCCTGAAAGTCAAGTTTCTGATCAGAGACAGAATGTGTACTCTCCCCATAGTAGGAAGGTCAAGGTCACAGGGTCACCAGGAAGGGACTGTATCGGCTAATGATTACCTCTCTTGCACTTCAGGGATACTTTACCAGAGGAACACAAGGCAATTCAATCAGAGTTTATCTTCATTGATCAATCTCTGCTTCATATACCACGATACCATCACCCAGCAAAAATATCACAGACTCTTAAAAGCTTCAGTTGTTCCCTTGGCATCCAAAGCCTTTTGAAGTAGAGAGATTCAGATTTATATTAAGTCCTTGGGAGTTTACAGGAACAATGAGACAAGAGGTGCCTCAATGTGTGTGAAACAGCGGTTCCACCTTGAGAGCTGACGACTGTAGCTCCTACCTTTTGGATTGGACGTTAAGCCAAGGCCTTGTCTGCCCCCCTGTCAGGTCAGTAGAAGAAACCTCTCACAAACATTATTTAAAAAGGAGGAAAAAGTTCTCTGTGGCCTTTAGCCTCTTATTTATCTTCATCCAACATTCCAAAATACACTTATATATCGTCTATAGCACTGCTGTCTCTGGGATTGTGCTGTGCAACGATTGCCAACAGAGGCAGCACGGTGGCTCAGTGGTTAGCACTGCTGCCTCACAGCAACAGGCACCTGGATTTGATTCCAGCCTCGGACGACTGTCTGTGGAGTTTGCATATTCTCCGTGTTTGCGTGGGTTTTCTCCGGGTGCTCCAGTTTCCTCCCATAATCCAAAGATGTGCAGGTGAGGTGAATTGGCCGTGTTAAATTGCCCACAGTGTTCAGGGATGTGTAGGTTAATGCATTAGTCAGGGGAAATGTAGAATATTAGGGTAGGGGAATGGCTTTGGGTGGCATACTCTTCGGAGGGTCGGTGTGGACTTGTTGAGCCAAATGGTCAGTTTCCATACTTGTAGGGTCTCTGTGATTATGGCAGTGACAACACTTCAGCAATAATGTGCTCAAAGATGAAGCATTTGGGAAGGCTGAGAAACTGTGAAAGGGGCTCCAAACATGTAAGCTGATAGCCACAAATCAGTGCTCTTGCATTTTCCTTATATTGGTCACTTAAACAGGAGCACAGACTTTCTTTTAATTTGTTTATGCGATGTGGGCATTGCTGGCTGGGCCAGCACTTGTTACCCAACCCAAATTGCCCTTTGAGAAGCGTGCTGCCTTTTTGAAGCACTGCAGTCCATGGGCTGTAGGGACACCCTGAGTGGTGTTGACCCAGCAATAGAGAAGGAACAGCAAAATAGTTACAAGACAGAATGGAGCGTGGCCTCGAGGGGAAGTGGAAACTTGTGGTGGTGTTCCAATGTATCTGATTCTCTTGACCTTCTGGATGATAGATGTCACGGTGCTGTCAAAGGAGCCTCAGTGAGTTGGTGCAGTACATCTTGTCGTTTGTACACAGTGCATCTACCTATAGTTCTTAATCACTCTGTCCATCTCAGTTAAGTCACCCTTCAGCCTTTTCTGTTCTCAGGAAAACAACCCTGGCGTATTTAGTCTGTCCTCATAGCAGCAATTTTCATTCACTGGCAAAGTTTTCTCAGTACTCCCACAAGAGCAGTACTGTTCAGGGCTATGTACCAAAATCCAGCTGTGCCACAACAACTATTTGATAACTTGCAGCATTCTATCCCTGTTCTTGTAGTCAATATCTCATCCAATAAAGAAAAGCCTTCCAAAAAGAAGAAAACGCAGTAAAACATACTAGTCCCACATATATACATCGACATTTGACCGCCATTATACTCATTTCAAAGTATTACTTTCTTTTAAATTGGCCTTTCCCAATGGGATATGCTTGGTTTACCATGTTATCCACCTGCCCTGCCACCTTCAGGAACTTGTGCATGTATTTCAAGGGCTGATGCTTGAAACTCCTGCTCCTCTGAAGCTGCCTGACCGGCTGTGCTTCACCACAGTCTCGACACTGTATTTCAAGGTCTCACTCCCTTTACCTCTCTTAGTGTCCTCCCATTTACTGTATATTCCCAACTTTTGTTGCTTCCCCAAATACACTCCCTCACACTTCTCTGGATTAAGTTCTATTTGTCACTAAACCACCCACTCAGCTAAACCACTGATACTATTCTGCAGTCGTCAGCTATCCTGTTCACTGTTAATGACACAGCCAAGTTTTGTGTTATCTGCAAATTTCCTCTCACATGCAATCATGCCTTTCACATTGGAGTCTAAATCATTAATATAGCCAATATAAGCCCAGTGGAACACCTCTGGAATCACTTTCCATTCATAAAAACATTCATCAACAAACACCCTCTGTTTCCTGTCACTGAGCCAATTCTGGATCTAACTCATCGCAGACCCCTGTATCCCTTGGAATTTAATTTTTCTGCCCAGCTTAGCATTTGAGACCATGTCAAATGCCTTTCTGAAATTTGGGGAGACAACATCTACTACAATATCCTCTTCAGTCTCATTGTTACCTCCTCGACAGATTTGATTGACACTACTTTCCCTGAACAAATCCATTCTGGCTATCAGTGGTTAATATTTGCCTAACTGGCAGTTTATCCTGTCTTTCAGAATTGATTCCAATAACTTGTCCACCACTGAGATCAGAGTCGAGAGTGTGTTGCTGGGAAAGTACAGCAAGTCAGGCAGCATCCAAGGAGCAGGGGAATCAACATTTCAGGCAGAAGCTCTTCATCAGGCTTATGCCCAAAACATCGATTCTCCTGCTCCTCGGATGCTGCCTGACCTGCTGTGCTTTCCCAGCAACACACTTTCGACTTTGACCTCTAGCATCTGCAGTTCTCACTTTCTCCACCTCTGAGGTCAGATTGACCAACTTGTAATTGTTTGGTCTATATACACAGTGGTACCCATGTTTACAGTGATACCCATGTTTACAGTGGTACCTCACCTGTCTCATGCAAGGAATGGAACATGATCCTCAGAGCAGCTTCTGTTTCCTCTAACAGCCTCAGGTCCAACCATATCCAGTTTGAGGTGGTCAGACTCTCCAGACCCTCCTCTCTCACTGCTTATTTCAGGCCTGAACATCTCACAGTTGTCAGGTTTTGGAATGATGGACTGGTGGATCAAAGTGACCTCCCAGATCTCCATGGTGTACCGTTCCCCCTTGCCCATGTGAGGCATGAAAAGAAAAAGCATTAATTCTGCAATGTCTGTACAACCATGCAGCCTAGACCACTCATTTCAGGATCAATACAGGATCAACATGGAGACAAAAACATACAGTAAAACCACCCACAAGTGGTTTGCACTAAGTAGTTGTTTATCATTCTGTAAAACTTACCCCACTTCACAGTATAGCAGGACTTCCCCTATGAATAGCACAAGAGGGTAATGATAATTCTCAAATACTGAAACTGCCTGGGATTTTTTTTCAAAACCTCTGTTCCTGAGAGTGTCTCATGTAAACATTACCAAATTGCTTTCCACTAGAATTTTATTACAGCGAACTGACCACACTTTCTATAAAAACACATAGATGGTGAAACAAAAATTCCCCTGTGGGTACTGAGTCACACGCTGGACCAGCCTGCTTCCTGTATGTGTGTCTTCAGGAACATTGTTGGTGTGGTATAGTGCATTACTGTCTCTTGTTAGAAGATGCAGGGGAGATGTTGAGCAACTGATAGGGTTGCAGGCAGATGCCTCATATTCCCCACTCTTGGCCTGGATGGGTCTCTGACCCCATGAATCAATCCAAGAGAGTAGAGGAGTTGGCCTGGAACCTATTAACTGAATGTATCGCACAAGGTGAAGTGACACAACCTCCCAGATTACACTGGTGGTGGCATTCCCACATTAGTGACATGCGAGAGCTCTGTTACGGTGGTGCTCTCTTTCAGAATCCCTAGTCATTTCAGATGCAAGCAAGCTGACTGGTGACACCACACAGGGACCAACAAGGCAACACCTAAGTAGCTCCACGCCAACACAAAATGACCTCACACAGCACCAAGACCACTCAACTACATCTGGTGGAGATTGAGAACAGTCCTTCTTGATGCCTTCCATCCCTACCTTTTACACACCCTTGCCCTCTTTTCACAACTACAGGTTTCATCTCCACAGCAATTAGAAAAGATACAACTTCCCACCACCGTTTAATAGGTGATACTGGGAACACTGCTCAGACAAATTCCGCTCACAGTCACACGGATACAGTTACACAGATACAGAACCGTCCATAGACCCTCACTTCACAGTACTCCATGAAAACTTTCAACTCAGACAACTCTTAACATTCATTGAAGTTGCACATTTGCATTGATTCTCAGGAAGGCTTGTGCCATGTGCATTTACTCACTTGTGAAAGTTACCAGGCAGTAACCAGGTCCGAGCCCCGGGACACATCGAGACAACTGCAGAAACAGTGACTCACTGGAACAGAGCCGGGTGCTTGAATAGGGAGCTGCCCTGCCGCAGTTGTTGAGGACAGACTGCTGCCGCTTAGACTCGCGGACACTGACCCATTTGCCAAGTGCAGACCCTGGAGGTGGCTTCACTCTTCTCTCCGTTCACTGTCTGCTTCAGACCGTTCACCTGATCGTTGGGTGATCGGAGAGCTGGTCCCGCCCTCTGCATGGCTCATTGGCTCAGGGACATGATGTTTCCGAGCTCTGATGGTTCCCACCCCTTCCTGAGAGCGGCTTGTCCAAATCCTCAGGGTCCACTGCCGCATGTTTCCAAAAGGTTTTGCTGATTTCTGGGCAACTCTGGCCATGAGTCCGGATCAATATTTACCGATCGCCGGCTGAACAAAATAAAATCTGGTCGTTATCACCTTTTTTTCTTTCAGGGATCTTGCTGTGTAAATTGATACATCAGCAGTGTTTCCTACAAAGCACTTTGGAACGTCCTGAGGCTATGAAAGGCGCTGTGGAAATGCAAAATCATTCTTGGTTTGATCAGAGTCGGATTTTGGCTGAACCCAGAATTCAGAGGCAGTTATTTATTTCTGCTAAGATTGTAATCCCAGCTTCTGCAGTCACCAGCCAAAGGAAACATATATACTAACCCTGTCACACACTTTAAGAGCTTTGTACCTTTCAATCAGGTCACTTGTCATTCTTCAAAACTCCAGGGAGAATAACTAAATGGACCTCAATGTCTTCCTCGGAGACAATTCTGCACCGCACTGTCGGTAGGTCAGTACTGAGGCAAAAACTCTGCAGGCACCCAGCCTCTATTCCTGATCAAGGGCTTTTGCCCGAATCGTCAATTTTCCTGCTCCTTAGATACTGCCTGACCTGCTGTGATTTTCCAACACCACACTCTCGACTCTGATCTCCACTCTCCGCAGTCCTCACTTTCTCCCAGTACTGAGGGAGTGCTGCACTGTCTGAGGGTCAGCACTGAGTGTGCATCACATTGTCAGAGGGTCAGTACTGGCATTGCACTGACATGACAGTTTCTGATGCGCTGCTGTGAACCGAAAACAGGAATTGTTTATTTCCACAGATACTGCCAGGCGTGCTGAATACTTCCAGCACCTTTTTTTTAATTTCTGTTATCTAATACCTGCAGCATTTTGTTTTGGTACATAAATGTAACACTGAGAGCCAACAATTTGGAGGACAATTGGAACGATTTACTTTATTGAAATGGGAGTGGAATACAAGAATAAGAAGACTTTGCTAAGCTACAAGTCATTAGGGCTTTGGATGAGACCATCCCTGGAGCACTGTGTAGAGTTTTTGCATATTCTAAGGATGCACTGGAAACAGTGTATTGGTTCAAATCAGAGGAAAAACAATGCACAGTGCTGGTTCACTTCTTTCGGCCAAGGGATGTCTTTTATCATGTGGTCTGCATTCATTGTATGCTTGGATTCAGGACAGATTACCTGAAGACAAAGCAGTGTCAAAAACTGTCTTCAGGCTTAAATGTCAAAGTAACACTCTTTATACTACATTATTACTCAATACTGTTGTGCATGGGTATCATAGATACACCAGGCTATGAACTTATAGTTCCATTAGGTAAGGACTAACCTATCCTCCTTGTGTCTTCATGCCTTGTATTCCCAAAATTCAGCTCATTTGCAAGTATTTAACTCCATGCACACTATAGCATTTATACTCAGTGATGTGCAGCTCTGTGATATCATTGCAAAATTGCTCCAGTGTCCTAAGGTCCTTACACAACCAAATGAGAGGGTAGCCCCCTATGATTAGAGGCTGAGTAAATTGGACATATTTGTTTTGAAGAATGAATCTTCCAACTGAATTCTCATTGTGGGAGTGCAGTCTCAGGCAGATTGGTTCCAGTGGAAGACACTGAACTGAGGAACTGCACTTTCGTGGACTTCTGACATAATTCTCTGAGCACTTTCCTGAGCAGCTGAGCTTTCTGTTTACACTCGCATCTTCCAATGTCCTTTGAAACAGTCAGTCTCCAGAGGTCACAGCCTGTCACATGGTTGTCAATATTTGCCATCTTCATATCTCCTTTGTATGTGCTCTTGGAGTGAAGGTTTCAATGCCCTCAGGATATGATTCAGTGGCTTGTTGGACTGCCCTCTCCTTCCTTAGTTAGAGACAAAAAAACTGCAAATACTGGAATCCAAGGTAGACAAGCTGGAGGCTGGGAGAACACAGCAAGCCAGGCAGCATCAGAAGGTGCAGAAGTCAAAGTTTCGGGTGTAACCCTTCTTCAGGACTGGTGGTGGACGTAAGGGGAGATGCTAATAAAGTGAGGGGTGCTGGTGGTGAGGCAAGGATAAGTGAAGACAGGTAGGGGATACGACCTGGTTGGTCAATGGGAGGAATGAATCCAGACCAACCAGGTTGAATTCTCTACTTGTGTTCATATATTCCAACCTCACCACCAAACATCCTCCCCTTCCCTGCGCCCAACCATCTGCAGCCACCCTACACCCACCCTCAGTCCTGAAAAAGGGTTACCCCCGAAATGTTGACTTCTCCACCTGCTGTTGCTGCCTGGCTTGCTGTATTCTGCCAGCCTCCCACTTGTCTGCCCTCTCCTTCCAGCAGTAAAGAAGTTTATGCAGATGCTACAGGTGTGCTGGTTTCCCGTGCGAGAAGAGTTCAGGCAGTGCAGCGTCAGCACTTTGAAATTTATCCCTGGCAGGTGAGTCAATAGCCTTGTGAAGCTTCTGCAGAGTACAACTGAGATGAGAGCACACAGAAGAAATCACATGAAGGTGGACTCAAGAAAGAGAAAGAGCACTAGGCACAGTACAGGAGAGGGCATGGAGGAAACTGCAAGACAAAAGGGACAGAGGGCAGGTTGGGGCGGAATGGGGTATATATATATATGTGGAGGTAGGATCTGTATCGTTCAAGATGCTTGAAATGCTATTGCTGCATCTCTGCAGTAGCACGGCAAGAAATCTCAGCATTAGTCTGCTGACAACGTCCCACTTCAACTTTTCGTGACTAATCTCTAAACTTGAAAATTAACAGAATGGGGAATGAGCGACATCATTTCCACCGCAGCAACTTCCTAATATTGCTGCAAGACAAGAAATTATTTTTAAAAACAGGAACCATTTCAATTTAGCTTCACCCTTCTGGTCATTCTGCTTGCTTTTACCGGAAACCCCTGACGTGAAATGTGTATTTTTCTCTCTTCAAATATTTGACCTGCTTGCTGAGCAGACCCTGGAACAGATGCATAGACTTTTGTGTTATCCCAAGGGATTGTGACCCTCTGAAAATGCAGTAGGCACCACCACAGTTTCAACCACAATGTGTGAGGAGGAGGACAATCAATGCTCAGAAAAAGAACCAAACTGTAATTCAATTCTTTCACAACCAGATTCAATTCTCATTCTGTGTGGATGTTGCTGGATGAGGCTGGGATTCCAGCCACTCAATCCAAAGTTTTATCTCTTTCATTAGTTTGAGGTGGCCATGAACTGCACCCCCCTCCAGCCCTTCTCTCTCTCAAATCCTCTTTCTCGCTGTCTCTATCTCTCCCTCTAAATTTCTGTCCTTCTCTGCTCTTCGGTATCTCTCAGTCTTTTTGTTCATGGTTGTATCTCCATTCCTTTCTGAATGATATTTTTGCCTGTTGTTTGTGCTGGACAGGTTGGGGTTGGGGTTGGAGCTTGGGTTGGGGGTTCCCCCACTTCACTCCAGGAGCTCATACATTGCAAGAATGATAGTGAAAGTATTCATCGTGCCATTTCATACTCCACATGTCAGCAACTAAAACCCACACCCAGGCGTCCTGCTTTCACCACATTGCCACACATTACGATCATCCAACTGACATTTCCAGCCCGTCTGAAAACTGCCAACAGTCCCAATATGTTGTGCGCTGGTTTAACCAACATCAACCTCGCTGCTACTTCTTCCAAAGGCCTGTACCGATCTGGGATAGCGGCCTAGCGACAACCTGCTCTGCATGAACTATCGCCAACAGTTCACAGGAAGCACAGTCATTCATCAAGGAGAAGCAGCCTCTCCTGCTAGAGACCAAAACCATTCTGCTGCGTTGTCCCCACACAACCTTTCAGCTCATTGCAGTGGGGGGGATGTCAGTCTCAGCACAGACGATACTTAGGATCTGATATAATTATGAAAAGAAATTGTGTATTCCTATGGTACCTTTCACCATCTCGCAATGACCCAAAATACTTCACAGTCAGTGAAGTGAATTTGAGGTTCTTGTTGTTATAAAGAGAGAGAAAGTGAGGGCTGCAGATGCTGGAGATCAGAGCTGAAAATGTGTTGCTGGAAAAGCGCAGCAGGTCAGGCAGCATCCAAGGAACAGGAGAATCGATGTTTTGGGCATAAGCCCTTCTTCAGGATTCCTGAAAAAGGGCTTATGCCCGAAACGTCGATTCTCCTGTTCCTTGGATGCTGCCTGACCTGCTGCACTTTTCCAGCAACACATTTTCAGCTCTTGTTGTTATAAAGGCAACACAGCAATCAAATTATGTAGAGCAAGATTCTGTAATCACAACATAGTGATAATGACTAATTAATCTGCTTTCCATGATGATGTCTGAAAGGTGTGCAATGGCTCTAGAACACCAGTATGAACTCCCCTGTAGGAGCAAGTTACTGCAGATGCTGCAATCTGTCCTGAAAACAACAAACAATGGAGATCACAGCGGGTCAGACAGCATCCATTCAGTGAGAGAGCAAGCTAACGTTTCATCGTTTCTGTCCAGGTATTCTGTTTCGGTCTTCACGGTGGAAGATACAAGTAATAGAGCAATAATTGATAATACGGAGGCTGTGGCAGGCAAGGACCTAGACACGAACGTTATTACGAAAGAGGTGGTGTTGGGCTAAAGGTAAACCAGTCTCCTGGCCCTGATTAGATTGCATGGCAGAGGAAATAGCAAAAGTCAGTGGACTCAAGTGATTCTATCAGACAGCCAATGTGATGTCGCTGTTCAAAAAAAGGTCAACAAAGGCAGGTAATTATAGACCTGTTAGCTTAACATCTGTAATGGGGAAAAGACTTGAATCTATCATTAAGGAAGAAACAGAAAGGCACCTGGATAGAAATTGTCCCATCGGGCCGATGCAGCATGGATTCATGAAAGACAGGTCATGTTTAACTATTGGAATTCTTTGAGGACATGACAAGTGCGGTGGACAACAGGGAACTGGTGGATGGGGTGTAACTGGATTTCCAGAAGGCATTCAACAAGGTGCCGCAGAAAAGGCTGCTGCGTAACATAAAGGTGCAGACTGCTATGGGTAGTGTATCGACATGGATAGAAGATAGATTAACTGACAGAAAGCAAAGTGTGGGGATAAATGAGCGTTTTTCTGGTTGTTGATCAGTGGTGAGTGATGTGCCTTAGGGTATCAGTGATGGGACTGCAAATGTTTCCAGTTTACATCAATGATTTGGAGTTGGGGGCCAAGGATATTGTGTCAAAGTTCACAGATGACACAAAGATGAGTGGTAGATCAATGTGTGCAAAGGACTCTGAAAGTTTGCAGAGGGTGATAACTAGGTTAAGTGAGTGGGCAAGGGTGTGGCAAATGTAATACATTGTTGGGAGATGCGAGGCCGTCCATTTTGGGAAGAATAACAGAAAAATGAAGTTATATCTAATGGTGAAAGATTGCAGCATGCTGTTAGGCAGAGGGATCTGGGTATCCTTGTTCATGAATCACAAAAAGTTGATTTGCAAGTGGTTGTGTAGAGGATAGCATTCTATTATGGCGATTGTCCCAAGCAAAGATCACTGCTAGATACTGGCTGATAAGCTCCAGGGAGTTGCTAACAGGGAGGAGACTCCCCTCCAGGTTAAATCTGATCTTACTGGATGGGAGGGGATAAGTGAAATGGTGTCAGGAATGCCAATGCCAGACACAACACTCCTCTAAGCGAGAGAGACAGTTTACTTCAAAGGACAAAGTGTGGTGCCGAAAATACACAAGCGGGTCTGCAATGGGGGGAGTTACTGCAGGACACCCAGGCTGACAGCAGAGAGAAATATGACTGGACGACTACTGAGCTTTGGGACAGCCTGCGCAGTATCAAGTGGGACCTGAAGGATCTGGGTGAGACGATCAGCATAGTGGAATCAAATCCTCGGAAGTTCAAGATTGAGACTGCAGAACTTCAAGAGAGGAAAGTGTCTGTCCTCATATTGAGACAAACTGTGAAGGAAATTAAAGATCACATTACAAGTCCTTCCGCTGTTGCGTTTGGAGAAAGGCGAAACCAACAGAGTCTGCTTGAGGCTATTGAGGATGAGCACTAGCCCATAGACAGACCAGGACCTGGAGAATGTCAACTCTTAGTATGTTGAGGAGCGGACAGCCCAGCATTGGCTGATAATGGAACAGCAAGATGACCAACTGGATCTGGTTCTGGGAAGCAGTGAGGTCCTAAAGAACATGTCAACACCAATAGGTGATGAGTTGGAGGAACAGGCAGTGATACTCGATGAATTTTCCCACAAGTTGGACAGCACTCACTTCTGGCTTGACAACACAATGAGGTAATTGACCAAGCTTTCTCACATAACCAGTGCTCGGTGTCAGTCTTGTGTCATTGTCGTTCTCCTCATCATCCTGATTGTGAGGCTCAGCTTATTATTTATCCTCTGACCATTGATCCTGGGACGTTGAACTGTGAACCACTCGGGTTGCCGGGGGCAAACAGCAACTGGAGCATTCATTGTAGGAAATAGCAGCAGCCGAAATTTCCCCGGAGCTGGAGTAGAGTTCTTCAAGTGACTAAACCTACTTGCTCTAAGGTTTGTTTTGGATGTCTTGGGCTGTATCCAATATGACTGAACCTGCCGCACATATGTGGAGTCAGAGGAATGTAAAATACCTTTTTTTTACTTTTGGAATGGGTTAGCTTGCACCTATTAGAATGTTTATAGTGGACACTAAGTAGTTACTTTAGAATCAAAACAAAACCTAACCTCCTGCTTCATGGTTTATTCATAAATAATAGTTAACAGCAAACTCCGCTTCCTCCCACTGACAGTCAGAATTGATGGTCAATTAAGCTGTATGAATGCTAAAGCATTGCAGCGTTCATGGTGAAGGTAATCTTTCAGCTAAGGAATGGAGGTAATGAGGGATTTCCTGGGCTTTGAGCAGGTCTTCAAATAGGTTAGAGTTTCAGTAACTCTCAGTAACCCCTGTGAAAGAATTCCTGCAGTCTGTGTGGCATGATGGCAAATACCCTTGCCAACTTTTATAGGTGTGCCATCGAGAGCATTCTGTATGAATGTATCACTAACTGGTATGGCAACTGTACCATTTAAGATCAGGGATGGTTAGAGAGAGTGGTGAACTCAGCCCGGACAATCACAAAGGCCAACCTTCCATCTACAGAATCCATCTACCAGGCCCGCTGTCAAGGAAAGGCCGCCAGCATTCTCAAAGATCCATCCCACCCTGGCAATGTTTTTCTACAACCTCTACCATCGGGGAGAAGGTACAGAAGCCTGAGCACACACACCAGCCGGTTTCAAAACAGCTTCTACCCTACTGTTGTTAGAATACTGAATGGATTCACAAACTGTTAACATTTGCCTGTTCCTGTGTTTCGGTTTTGCTGCTGTTTCCCTATTATTTACTATCTATGCTACCTAATTCTGTGATCTGCCTGTATTGCTCGCAAGACAAAGCTTTTCACTGTGCCTTGGTACATCTGACAATAAATTCAATTCAATTAAATAGTTGTCTCAACACATGAACAGATTGTGGAAAAATGTTGTTATTTTGTAGAGAGCAATATCTCAACTATACCTCTTGAATTTTACTTCCCCAACCCCACTTGAGTCTGTCTCGCAGTTTGACTTGCACAGACATCTCGCTACTGTCTATTGCAACTCATCAAAACAATACCAGAAATAGGAACAGGAGTCGGCACTCAGCTCCTAAAGCATATGCTTGCCATTCAGTGCTGATCTTTGACCTCAAATACTGAGTACCTGTATAACTAACATCTCAGTTTCAACATTCAACAATGAGCTTCCTCAGTTCTCTCAGATCGAGAATTCCAAGATTCACAATCTTTGAGTGAAGACACTGAGCTACATCTCAATGGGAAATGGCGAAATCCTTATTCCTGGAATATAGATTATCGTGCACAGAGTTGGAAAGACCTTTAAAAAAGTTGAACAGGATGCAAATAGACAGGTCTCATCTCCATTTCCAACAGTATTATGATAGAAATCCAACAGCGAGGAAGTCACCTCCTGACTCCCATAGCCTGTCCATCATTTAAAAGTCACAAGTCAGGAGTATGGTGGAAAACTCCTCACTTACCTGGATGAGTATAGCTCCAACAACCTTCAAGAAGCTTGACACCATCCTGGACAAAGCAGGCTGCTTGATTGACATAACATCCACAAGCATCCACTCCCTCCACAAACAACGCTCAGTAGCAGCAGTGTGTACTATCTACAGGATGCACTGCCAAAATTCACCAAAGTTTTTTAGCAGCACCTTCCAACCTCATGACAACCATCATCCAGTCAGACAACGGCAGCAGATACATGGGAATATCATCATGGAAATACCAACAGGTTCACTATTTTGATTCCAGAGTTGAGGGGGTTGACTTGTGAGGAGAGACTGAGTAGACTGGGATTGTATTCATTGGAAATTAGAAGAATGAGGTGGAATCTTATAGAAACATGTAAAATTATGAAGGGAATAGATAAGATAGATGTAGAGAGACTGTTTCCACTGGCAGGTGAAGCTAGGACAAGAAGGTATAGCCTCAGAAATAAAGGTAGCAGAATTTGGACTGAGTTGAGAAGGAATTTCTTCAACCAGAGGGTTGTGTATCTATGGAATTCCCTGCCCAGGGAAGTGGTTACCACTACTTCAGTGAATATTTTAAAAACAAGGCTAGATTTTTTTAACAATAAAGGAATAAAAGGTTATAGTGAGAGGGTGGATAAGCGGAGCTGAGGCCACGGAAAGATCAGCCATGATCTCGTAGAGCCAGATGGCTTACTCCTGCTGGCTCTTATGTTCTTATGTTCTATGTATCATCTGCAAGTTCCTCTTAAGCCACTTACCAGTCTGACTTGGAAATATACTGCCACTCCTTCAGCGTTGCTGAGTCAAAATTGTAGAGCTCCCTCCCTTCAGCACATGGATTGGAGCAGTTCAAGAAAACAGCTCTTCACCACCTTCTCAAGGGCAGCTAGGAATGGGCAATAAATGCTGGACCAGCCAGCGATTCCATGTCCTCTAAGTGAAAAAAGATCAAATGTTGCATTTGGAAAAGGGAAGTGGGGTTTCAAGGTGGAATCTTAAACACAAAGGGGCAGCATGAACTCAGTGCTGAGTTCAAACAAGTCAGGAATTGATGGTGTAGATATAAACATGCTTAAAGGGTGGTCAAGATCTGAATAATTATCATACTTTAACAGGAATGCTGTCAATTTTCTTTTGAGAAAGATGGCTTTGATTGATAGGTTTTGATTCACGTTTCAATTGATTTCTTTGTTGATATTTCCCATGGGCCATAACATAATGAACATTTGGCTGAATTTCAAAAGATACAATTATCTCAACAAGAGTTTCTGAGTTCATAGTTTAAGTTCAACAGCTCAAAGATGCTCTTAAAGATTTAGCCATCTTTGATGTGAAAATTGAATAAAATTTTGTATGCTTTCATAAGAGATTGCCCATATGAGATTTAGGGTAGAATCCCATATGGGTCTGAGCATTGTGGGCTATTCCAGGATGTGTGGTTAGAGACAATAAAACTACAGATGCTGGAATCCAAAATAGACAGGCATGAGGCTGGAAGAACACAGCAAGCCAGGCAGCATCAGTCCCAAGGTAGGCTTACACCCGAAACATCGACTTCTCCACCTCCTAATGCTCCCTGGCTTGCTGTGTTCTTCCAGCCTCCTGCCAGGATGTGTGGCAGAATTGGGTGAAAATGTGGCAAAGCCCATTTTGTGATGAGAAGCATGTTTCTCCATCTTTTATGCTCTATAGGTAGTGTGATGTGATTCTCACAAGACTGTGGTGAGTTGTCATTTGTTGCTTGTTAAACCCCATTTTGATGATACCAATTGCCTCATTAATATTTATCTTTCTACCTTGCCAAAACCAGGAGACAAGCTGAACTTTGAGAAAATTTGACAAGAAATTGAGACTGTGCTCCCAGCGAATCCAGCTCTCTGATGAATTGGAAAGGCCTTCATATTGAACACTAGGCATCATCATCTCAGGACGTCTTTTATGACCATTGACCACACATACCCCACATCCACACACATTGGCATTCAATATGTCCCAGCCTCAATAAACCCTCATGGTACATCCCCAAACCACTTAGAGTCCTCTTCTGCACCTCAGGCTGCACCAATAACTCTCATTGTAATGTTTCAGCAAAGACACTGTGCTCAGGGACACACACACCAGCTCATGGACTGCACCAGGCTGTATCACCAGGCTCTTTACTCACTGTCATAGCATTCATAGAACATAGAACAATACAGCACAGAACAGGCCCTTCGGCCCACGATGTTGTGCCGAACATTTGTCCTAGCTTAAGCACCTATCCATGTACCTATCCAATTGCCGCTTAAAGGTCACCAATGATTCTGACTCTGCCACTCCCACAGGCAACGCATTCCATGCCTAGCACTCTCAACCTATCCTCGTATGATCTATTCTCCATTCCAGGCAACATCCTGGTAAATTTTCTCTGCACCCTCTCCAAAGCTTCCACATCTTTCCTAAAGTGAGGCGACCAGAACTGCACACAGTACTCCAAATATGGCCTAACTAAGGTCCACTCTGACCGTACCCCGATACAGCAAATCTTGGCTTGCCTATTTGTACATCGATCCCTCAGCCAGAAACACCAGATGATTAATTCTGTCATGCCTTGCTATTTAGTATGAACACAACACTAGGAACTGTGTCATAATTATCAGTTGGACCTCAGTCCAGTCAAGAGGGATAGTCTTTGCGAGAAGATTCCAGAACAGTGAGTGAAGGGCAGCCTCTAATATGAGTCTAGGCCCTGCTCAAGGAGGTCAGAGTCAGGATTCTCTGCTGATAAAAGCTGATTATGCCACGTGTCTTCGGTCTTTCTGTCGTAGTGTGGGATGTTTAGCTCCTGGAATGGTATTATGGGAGATGGAAGTGGGTGGTGCGGGTGGGGAGGTGTTCTGAGCGAGTGAGGAGGCAGCACAGTGGGGATAGCAGGGTTTGTGGTTTCAGGGATTGGAGTGAGTGAGAGAAGATGTTCAGGCAATAGTGAGGGTGGTATACCATGGGCCTTGGTAGGTATTCTAATAGAGTTGAATGAGTGAGAGGTATCAGAGAGAAGGTGGTGGGATTTATTCTGGAAGAGTGGTCGTGGAAGGACATTCACGTTTTTCCCACAGTGCTGGGTGTTCCTCCAGGTGGCTGAGACTTCTGTAAAACCTCTGACCAGTCTGGGATAGTCTGGTGTCATAGCCACCCTGCTGATACTGAGGGAAGAGGAAGTCCCATTGTCCAGCAAGTATTCCAGGAACAAAGTCACAAAGTGGGGCGCTGATTTCTCTCTGTCTGCCATGTCAGGAGTAAATGTCAGGAAGTGGACAGGGCAGCTTCAGACTGACATTGTTTGTCTGGACTTAGAAAACAGCACAGCATGTCAGTGAATTCTGGGATATTGGTTAAGTGGCGAATTGTTCTGTGAGTGGTGCATGGTAAGGTGGGGTGGAAATCAAAAATGAGGGACACCATTGGGGGCACGGTAGGTCGTAAATGAGATGAGTTTAGTAAGATGCAGTTGGTTCTAATATAATGCAATAGTTCATTTCTAGTGTGATCTCGAGTTATAAGTAAATCACACAATAACCACCCTATTTAAACTGGACTGGAATGGGACTGGAATCACATTATAGTCAATACACAAAAGGAAAGTTCGCGTTCTACAAATAACGGTCTAAATTCTTCAATCGTGTTAAAGCCAATTTGCGTGGAAGAAATACACATTTCTTGGCAGAACTGACTGTACAGTGAGTGAACTCACTCAGACTAGCAGCAACAAATCCTTCAAAAAACACAGTATAACTCAGATTTAGCACAAAACAACAACATAAGGTTCAGCCGTTAGTCAGCTGAAGATTTATTTTCACTTATAAGTGTGGAAGGAGTGACAGCTACATGAAATAGTTCAAAGTATACTTTTACTTTGACTCTCGATTTTTACTGGAGGATAATTGCTGGATACTGGGAAGTGGTTTGAAAGAAATGAGGGGCCGTGAGTTGGCAGTGAGAGCTATGAGGAATAAACCTTAGGGAGCCCAACTAATCTTAACACACACAGGACAAGGTCTCAGAGAACCAGGCTAGGCCTCACCAGCAAGGCTTGGCACTGACCTCTCCCCAAATGTTGCCCACATGGTCCTTCTGGGTCATTGAGCCCAGCTCCATCCTGGGCACACTCTACCTGAAGAAGAGTTACACCCAAAACATTGACTTCTCCGCCTCCTGATGCTGCCTGGCTTTCTGTGTTCTTCCAACCTCCTGCTTGTCTACCTTGCATTCCAGCATCTGCAGGTTTTCTTTGGATCTGCACCCCACCTGAAGCAAAAACTCCCCTTTTTGGGAAGCTTTTCAAAGGAGGTGGGTTTGCAAGTCAGATAATCTTCTGATTCTGGAGACCCATTTCACAGCCAAAATGTGGCCCCATGTCCCCACCTTGTTGTAGTTTCTGTTGGGGGGTTATAGCTGTCAAACCCCCGAACAATCTGACATGTCTCAACAGTACAACTCACAGCCAACCTTCAGCAAACTGAGTTCATCAAAACCTCATGTGTCTGTATCTTAACTCACACCAAATCCAATTCACCCTTCACCTTAAATTCATTGATCCACATTGGCTCCCGGACTGCTATTGCTTCATTGAGGAAGACGTGAATCTGCAATGGAGGTTTACTTAAGACCTCATCTACATCTGGGAGATTGGGCACCAACCTGCGGATCGTTTCACAGAATATCTCTGGGACACCTACACCAACCAACCCCACTGCCCCGTGCCTGAACACTTCAACTCCCCCTTCCACTCCGCCAAGGACATGCAGGCCCTGGGCCTCCTGTATTGCCAAACTCTTACCATCTGACGCCTGGAGGAAGAACACCTCATCTTCTGCCTTGGGGCCCTGCAACCACACGGGATAAATTATGGATTTCAACAATTTCCTCATTTCCCCTCCCCCCACATTATCCCAGTCCCAAGACTCCAACTCGGCACCACCCTCCTGAAAGGTCCATCACATTTCTCATCTATCCGCTCCACCCTCCTCTCCGACCTGTCACCTTCTCTCATCTATCTATCGCATTGTCAGCTACCTTCCCCCCAACCCCCTCCCATTTATCTCTCAGCCGCCCACCCCACAAGCTTCATTCCTAACGAAGAACTTATGCCCGAAATGTCAATTCTCATACTTCTTGGATGCTGCCTGACCTGCTGTGCTTTTCCAGCACCACAGTCTCAACTCTGATCTCACTTTCTCCTTAAGACCTTCAGTAATCCTGGTGAGAGACAGGCAGTGACATACAGAGATGTAAAATTGTTTTTGTCCCTGTGTAACCCCTGAACCATCAGGATCTAACCACCCACTAACCCCTAACACCAAGTTTAGCAGCAGAGCTCAGAATATGCTGGCCTGGTGAATTCAGTGTTTGACTTCAGTCGAGCCATCTCAGCATTCTGCATCATTGATGGATGTTTCAGCATATTGCAGCTGGTTCTCACTGCCTGGAATAGAACAGTAACTGCTGAGAGCAACTTTGATCATTTCAGGACTGCTACCTGTAAACAAGATACTCATTCTGCACTAAGCCTCGCAAAAAATGGCTTCCAACAGCAAAATCCAGCAGTTACTACCATGAGCTAGAAATTCAATCAAAATGAAGGTGTTGTGTGCTTGTGTTGGTGTTTATGTTTGTGTGTGTGTGACTATGTGTGTGCATGTGTGTGTCTGAGTGGGTGTGTGTGTGTGCTCATGGCTGTAAGAGTATGCGTGAGTGTGAGAGAATGTGTGTATGTGTGCGTGTATTTGAGAGCATGTGTATGCATATATGTGATAACGTGCATGTGTGTGTGTGTGCGGCTGTTAAGGGTATGCGTGTATGTGAGAGAATGTGTCTGTGTTTCTGTGTGCATGTCTGTGTATTTGTGTGGGATTCAGAGAGTGTTGGCCTAGATTTTGGTCTCAGATCTCTGGAGTCAAAGCTGAACCATTGGGCCTGTGAGTCAGAGTTGACATATTGCCGTCACACCATGGCCAGCAACCAGCTCCTGCCTGGAAATCCCAGCCCCATTTTCAGAAGTGGGGAGTCTCTCAGCAGAGCAAGTTTCAATCCGAATGACTTGCCTTCTGATTTAATTGATAAATAGTAAAAAGATTTTGTCTGCAAACAATGGTCTGGAACTGCACATATCCCTCTGTTTACCTATCCACCTACTTCCCCTCCACACTCTTTCTTCCACTTCTTTACCTCTTACACTCCCTTTTATTCATGAAATGCTTATTCTTTCTGTTATTTTCTGGCTCCGACTCTTTTTGACTTTTTAGATCTGTCTGTGTATCTCCCTCTCCCTCCTTCCATCCCTTTGTCTGAGTCCCTTTCATTCCCTTCTGTGGCCCCTCTCTTCGACATTGAGAAGAAAATATTTTGAGGCTTACCTCAGTCAGAGCTAGGATTTAGCATTTAAACTCGGTACAGTTGTTAATTGTAGCTGTGACTGGGCCTGTTGTGGCCTTTGACTAACAAACGGAAAACCCATGAACCGCCAACATTTCCAGCTCCGTTATTGTGGTTAATTTGACAGTGCGGCTCAGAGATATGAAATGTGTGAGACTCGGCAGCAATAATATTGAAAGTTTACTATCCTGTTCTTTACTTCTTTGTCCTTCAACAGCAGGTGAGATCTGTGCTCTCTGAACTATATTATGGCTCCTGGTCTGAGAAGGTCTTCAGTTTTAAATCTTGAAACCTGCTTTCAAACCAGCCTCCTCAGCTCCTCCCATTCTCTGTTATCCAGCCCTACGAATCTCCGAGATTTACCTCTGTGTCCACCTCATTCTCCCCTCCTTTGCATTATTGATTTTCATCATTCCATGACTGTTACCTGTGCCTGTGTTCTCAGCTCTCGAATTCCCTCCCTTCATCCCCCTGCGTCTCCCACTTCTTTTAAGATATTCTTAAAAACTGTATCTTTGATCAAGCTTACAAGCATTAGTCTGTATATCCTTATGTGGTCCGATGCCAACTTTTCTTCGATATCACCATGAAGCACCTTAACTAAATTAAAGGTGCTATTTAATTGCAGCTTCTAGAATCAACTCTCAATGTGGAAATTCACCTGAAAGGAGCCCCTTTTCCACAAAGTCCTGCTGTAAACTTGCAATGTTCCCTCCATTACTTATTCTGGCTAATCCCCAGAATGCTAATGACCAACCAAGATTCAAAGTGCAGATGTGGAAAATATTTTGAAAGAAAGGCATAAAGAAGATATAGAAGTAGCAGAAATTTCTAATTGTGGACTTAATTATGAGTGTGTTTTAGACAGTAGATGAGCTGTACCTGACTTAGCAGTTCTAAGGGTGTAAATCACAGCCAAAAAAGGGGGAACCATTTGAACAAATCAGCAAAAAGGGAAAACAAGCTTTTCCACAGACACAAACAATGTATGTCTAATTTGACCTGGTACCCAGGGAGCTTGCTGTTCTGAGCACAGTTACTTCTCAGTTCCAGTTTGAACACAGCACACTCCATTTATCTTCGCTCATTTGCTATATCTCTCTTTAACCTGTTAAACTCAAATCCCAAATGCGATAATCCATTTGTTCAAAAATACATCCTTTCACAGGTTGTTGGGTACAAGGCAGTGGTCTCTCTCTTTCCTGGCAATGTGATGTTGATGGGATAATTTGTGGTTGTGAGGTAAGTGGATGTTTTGTGACTCTGAGAACACTGCAATGTTTTGGGATAGTGATTTCGATAGAATATACTGGAACTGGGATATTTTGGGACTATGGCCTGAACTTTGAGGCAGGTGGGAAGCCTCTGTGTCATTGCCAAAGTGCTGGTGGAAACCCAAATCCAGAGACTTACTGCCCTCAAGCATGGCATTTCCCTTTTGCCCAGGGTGCATTGGAATATGGGCAGGTCCTAATGTGTATATCAGTCGTTCACTTGTTAAAGTGCAGGTGCCTCAGGCAGATCTACTTTTCACAAGTGGAATGTTCCAAACACAGCTTGCATACCTTTGTTACAGTGTTATGACATGGGGTAAATTTAATTTAAAATCAGCAACACAGAAAAGATTTATCCTGTGCAGCAATCTTTAAAGATTCAAGTGACCAAGAACTATTCAAAGTAAACATTAACAATTTTATTTCTTAAAGTATAAGAGAATAATTAACTAATAAATATTTTCAAGTCCTTACACTAACCTATCTTTTACCTTCCCTTCTATAATACTAGTCTGATAAAACTCCCAATTAAGATTTACAAAACAAAACTACTTATCTCAAAACCAGGCAGCTTTCAGTTCTTCTATTTGGATCGTCCTGTGTCTTCGTCTTCTTAGGGATTTCTGCTTCACAGGTTACTGATTGAAAATGGTACCTTTTAAGAGAGCTATTTTTCAGGCAGTCTGTTTACATGCTGCGCTTGGTAGTTCTCCTCTCAACTGTTCAATTTCCCCCTGGTCTTATATCCTAGAGCATCCGATTGTGTCGTTGGCTTTTAAGATTGTCAATATACTCAATTCTAACTTGATTGAAATTTGGTATTTTTCAGGGTATAATTTAAACTAATTGGCCTAATTCTAATCTGTTGTTTGTCGTTTCCAGGCAACCACTGCCCCAGTAGCTGAAGTACATGTTACATTGTGTCTTACTGAGAACACTTGGGGCTGTCACTGTTAGGTTTTAACTCTCTTAAAAGGTTTAGTACACCCACATCTTCATAACAGTAGGAATAGGTCTACATTTGCCAGAATTCTTTGGGAAGGAGGCTTCTGGGATATGGTTCCATGGCAGCTTTTGCAGAGATCAGGTGCCCTTTGGGAGAGGTCAAGTGGCCTTCATTCATTGGAACTGTCAGGAGAACTGTGAAAGTGGTCATAAAGGGAGTAGTCAAGCTTGCATCTAAAATTACTCTGCATGTATTTGGGAAAAAAACTGTCTGCTCTCAAAAAAGAAAGCATGTTGTTTCACTCTGTTGCTATAACCCTCCCTACCATGACTAGATTACTACATGGTGGATTTCACAACGTTTTATTATCACAGCAGAGTGACTGCCAGTTTACATATTTGATAACAGCTCCATATAGTTAAAAACTCTTTAAATTGGGACGATGATGTCCAATACAATTTTATGAGAGATAAAAAAATGTTAAATGTAGTAAATGAGTTTTTAATCAGAAACCTAAAATCATCAATAGACACTGAAATATTTAAGGAGAAAGTGAGGTCTGCAGATGCTGGAGAGCTGGAAATGTGTTGCTGGAAAAGCGCAGCAGGTCAGGCAGCATCTAGGGAACAGGAGAATCGACGTTTCGGGCATTAGCCCTTCTTCAGGAATGAGGAAAGTTGGCCCAGCAGGCTAAGATAAAAGATCCACTGAAATATTTAATACAATCTCAACATGGGTCCTGAGGTCCATCTGTTTGCTGGTTTCTTGACATTGTATGAATGAGTTCTGGATTAATGGTGCTGGTGCTGGAAGAGCACAGCAGTTCAGACAGCATCTGAGGAGCAGCAAAATCGACGTTTCGGGCAAAAGCCCTTCATCAGGAATAAAGGCAGAGAGCCTGAAGTGAGGACAAATGGAGGTGGATGGTAAATGTTAGCATGAGTGGACAGAGGGCCATGGATTGGCATTGCAGATATGAGGACCGTGGTAGTTGGAAAGGGAACAGGCTAACATGGAGGATATGTGGGGTCATTGAGGGCATCAGCTGGCATGGAGAGTGGGTGCAGAGAGGTGGCACTATGAGGATGTGTAGGGGCTTGTTGAGAGGGATGAGAGTTTGAAGGCTCCTATTTTAATTTTTTTGTTTCTTTTCATCATTTTGACAAAGTGCCAAAGCCACTGAGGTAAGCTTTCACAAGACAGAATATCATTGTTTTGTTTCCAATACTTCCCACCATGAACTGTAGCTACTCTCTGATTTTCAATTACTTCAGGTTTGTCCACCAACTTTCAACCCAGTTTTGTATATTTAACGGGTAAATTGTTTAATTCTCTGTGTGAATGTTATACTCCAAACGTGTATGAATCATGAATCATACAGTTATAAATGTGTAACAGGATGCTTTGTAAATGTCATTTACTGAGGTATTCTGGTGAATGATTTTGATGGGATATTTTGGGTCTGTGAAATTTATTGCATACTTTGCGATATTATGCAATGGCACTTCCACTTGTTAGGCTTATGTTGAATTTAGGAATATGTCCCTTGGGTCGATGACTCTTAAAATATCCTGACATGCAATTGCAAATAATTCAGGAAAACAGCACAATTGTTAGAACTGTTGGGTAAGAATTGTAGATGTGAAACTTCAGTATTGAATCAAATTTACATTTCAAACTCTCAGTAATGACAGAATTCTTTCTTTGTGTGGAGAGAGTAAGGTTATCAGTTTCTCACTTTCGATTGATATCTCTCCCCTCCTTGCTATGTCCTTGGAAAGATTTTGGGTTTTTTTTTTAACAATTTGAGTTCTTTAGCTGTTGGCTTTGGGACATATATATTTTGTACTTTGATAGCTTTGAAAATGGTTTATTAACTTTGAAAAAGGTAGTCAATATTTTTCGGCATTAGCCTGCATCTTATTGAGCTGCACCATCAGCTTAAGCAGAAATCTGCTCGCTGGTGCACTTAGGAGAGTCAAGACTGAGCAATTCCCTCACTGAACAAGGGACAGCACTGAGCAGCTGCTGAATTATTATTCAGGTGAGTCCCTGAATGGCAGCTACATTTCTGGAGAATCAGGACTGATTCTTGCACTGACAAAATTGTAGTCCTTTGGAATGTCATGGTCCAGCCCTGCCTGCCAGTGTACAGAAACTATCACATAGCACTATTGAAGGAAGACCCAGAATACCAATAAAGGAGTACCAATATTAATCTCTCACCAACGTGACTACTGTATTATATGGCTGTTCAGCTCCTTACTGATAGCTAAGATCTGACAGTACACTAACTGGCTGTATTTACTGACAAAGCAGTGAGTGTACCTGAGAAGATAATGCTGCAAAAACACAGTCCTGCAGTTTCTGCAAGTCTGCATGAACCAGATTCTGATGACAGATCATGGATGTGAAACTCTGGCTCTCATTCTCTCCCCATGGACAATGTCTAACCCATTGAATCTTTCGAGTGTTTTCTGTTTTTGTTTCAGATAATGCCTTGTTAGTTGTGCACCTTCCTGCAGAATAAAAGACGTGGAAGCTGGGCACATACAAGTTGCATTATTCCTCTGTTTGTGTTCCAGAGGTGCAACTTGAGACTTGATCAAAATGACTCTGGTCCAAGAAGTGATGGGAATTGATGGTGGTGAAGGGAAAACAGTAAAACTGCCATTAAAGGTAAAAGGAGAGGGGGAAGTTCACTGCTGGTCATATCTGAACTGGTTGCTGATGAAAGATTAACAAACACTGCTGCTGAGATAAGGTCACAGGATGAATCGACTAAAATTCCACCTTGGTGAAATTTTTATTGCTTTTACCGTTTTCCCCACCATGAAAGAGTTAACAGTTAAACCACAGTAAATGTCCCATCACTCAGTTAAAGATTCTGTAATGACTCATGTCAACCCATTTCCTGTTCCTACAGGTCCAGCTGGTTTCTTTAGCAACCAACTTTTCAATTTTAATTTTTTTTTGTTTCAATCTCTCTCAGAATCTGAAATATTAAAATCCTTTCCCATCTTCACCATTGCACCACACTCTTTTGTAAACTTGGAATATTCTTCTGTCGATTCTCTTCAATCCCCTCAGCCAACCTTATGTTCTATCCAGCCTTGAGAATGAGCTGAGCTGGGGTCCAATCACGAACTCCCCTCTGACACTGTGGGGGAACAAATTATTCTCTGCTGGTGTTAATCCAGCTCCCTCACACTGTCATTCAGTAACCCCTCCTTCTTAATGGTAAAAGATTCCTTGAATGTTGTTTTACAATAATAAGGGGAGCTCTTGTTTTGTTCAGCTGGAAGTACCTAATGGGTTCATGAAGGTCTGATTGAAAGTAATACAAGAACACAGATGCAGTTTGATGTGACAAAAATGTATTAGCTTAATCCACTTAATGTATAGTCGAGGCATATAAAACATAGAACATAGAAAAGTACAGCACAGAACAAACTTGTAAGGAGATCTCAGCTATCTGTAAGAATAATAGGGTGGTTACGGCAGGGGTTTTTTAACTTTCCAAACATAGACTGGGACTGCCATAGTGTTAAAGGTTTAGATGGAGAAGAATTTCTTAAATGTGTACAAGACAATTTTCTGATTCAGTATGTTGATGTACCTAATAGAGAAGATGCAAAACTTGACCTACTCTTGGGAAATAAGGCAGGGCAGGTGACTGAGGTGTCAGTGGGAGAGCACTTTTGGGCCAACGACTATAATTCTATTCGTTTTAAAATAGTGATGGAAAAGGATAGCCCAGATTTAAAAGTTGAAGTTCTAAATTGGAGAAAGACCAATTTTGACGGTATTAGGCAAGAACTTTCGAAAGCTGATTGGAGGCAGATGTTCGCAGGTCCTGGTAGCGCTGGAAAATGGGAAGCCTTCAGAAATGAGATAACGAGAGTCCAGAGAAAGTATATGCCCCCTGTACAGCTACCTAGATTACACCTCTTCCCAGCCTGCCCCCTGTAAAAACACTATCCCATATTCCCAATTCCTTTGCCTTCGCCGCATCTGCTCCCAGGAGGACCAATTCCAATACCGAACAACCCAGATGACCTCCTTCTTCAAAGACCGCAATTTCCCCTCAGACGTGGTTGACGATGCTCTCCACAGCATCTCCTCCACTTCCCGCTCCTCTGCCCTTGAACCCCGCCCCTCCAATCGCTACCAGGACAGAACCCCACTGGTCCTCACCTACCATCCCGCCAACCTCCAGATACATCGGATCATCCTACGTCATTTCCGCCACCTCCAAACGGACCCCACCACCAAGGATATATTTCCCTCCCCACCCCTATTAGCATTCCGGAAAGACCACTCCCTCCGCGACTCCCTTGTCAGATCCACACCCCCACCAACCTAACCTCCACTCCCGGCACCTTCCCCTGCAACCGCAAAAAATGCAAAACTTGTGCCCACACCTCCCCCCTCACTTCCCTCCAAGGCCCAAAGGGATTCTTCAATATCCATCAGAAATTCACCTGCATCTCCACACACATCATTTACTGCATCCGCTGCACCCGGTGTGGCCTCCTCTATATTGGGGAGACAGGCCGCCTACTTGCGGAACGTTTCAGAGAACACCTCTGGGATACCCACACCAACCAACCCAACCGCCCTGTGGCTGAACACTTTAACTCCCCCTCCCACTCCGCCAAGGACATGCAGGTCCTTGGCCTCCTCCATTACCAGACCATGGAAACACGACACCTGGAGGAAGAGCGACTCATCTTCCGCCTAGGAATCCTCCAGCCACAGGGGATGAATGCGGATTTCTCCAGCTTTCTCATTTCCCCTTCCTCCACCTTTTCTCAGTCCCAGCCCTCAGACTCAGCACCACCTTCCTAACCTGCAATCTTCTTCCCAACCTCTCCGCCCCCACCCCCTCTCCGGCCTATCACCCTCACCTTAACCTCCTTCCACCTATCGCATTCCCAATGCCCCTCCCCCAAGTCTCTCCTCCCTACCTTTTATCTTAGCCTGCTGGGCACACTCTCCTCATTCTGAAACGTCGATTCTCCTTCTCCTTTGATGCTGCCTGACCTGCTGCGCTTTTCCAGCAACACATTTCTAAGCTCTGATCCCCAGCATCTGCAGTCCTCACTTTCTCAAACTATAATCCTGTCAGGGTGAAAGGAAAGGCTGGTAGGTATAGGGAATGCTGGATGACTAAAGAAATTGAGAGTTTGGTTAAGAAAAAGAAGGAAGCATATGTCCGGTATAGACAGGATAGATCGAATGAATCCTTAGAAGAGTATAAAGGCAGTAGGAGTATACTTAAGAGGGAAATCAGGAGGGCAAAACGGGGTTGTGAGATAGCTTTGGCAAATAGAATTAAGGAGAATCCAAAGGGTTTTTACAAATAGATGAAGGACAAAAGGGTAACTAGGGAGAGAATAGGGCCCCTTAAAGATCAGCAAGGCGGCCTTTCTGTGGAGCCGCAGAAAATGGGGGAGATACTAAATGAATATTTTGCATCAGTATTTACTGTGGAAAAGGATATGGAAGATATAAACTGTAGGGAAATAGATGGTGACATCTTATAAATGTCCAGATTACAGAGGAGGAAGTGCTGGATGTCTTGATGGGAGACTGATTAGCAAGGTTAGATCTCATGGAATACAGGGAGAACTAGCCATTTGGATACAGAACTAGCTCAAAGGTAGAAGACAGAGGGTGGTGGTGGAGGGTTGTTTTTCAGACTGGAGGCCTGTGACCAGTGGAGTGCCAGAAGGATCGGTGCTGGGCCCTCGACTTTTTGTCATTTACATAAATGACTTGGATGCGAGCATAAAAGGTAGAGTTAGTAAGTTTGCAGATGACACCAAAATTGGAGGTGTAGTAGACAGCGAAGAGGGTTACCTCAGATCACAACAGGATCTGGACCAGATGGGCCAATGGGCTGAGAAGTCGCAGATGGAGTTTAATTCAGATAAATGCGAGGTGCTGCATTTTGGGAAAGCAAATCTTAGCAGGACTTATACACTTAATGGTAAGGTCCTAGAGAGTGTTTCTGAACAAAGAGACCTTGGAGTGCAGGTTCATAGATCCTTGAAAGTGGAGTCGCAGGTAGATAGGATAGTGAAGAAGGCGTTTTGGTATGCTTTCTTTATTGGTCAGAGTATTGAGTACAGGAGTTGGGAGGTCAAGTTGCGGCTGTACAGGACATTGGTTCAGCGTGCAATTCTGGTCTTTTTCCTATTGGAAAGATGTTGTGAAACTTGAAAGGGTTCAGAAAAGATTTACAAGGATGTTGCCAGGGTTAGAGGACTTGAGCAAGAGGGAGAGGTTGAATAGGCTGGGGCTGTTTTCCCTGGAGCGCTGGAGGCTGAGGGGTGACCTTATAGAGGTTTGTACTCTCTGCCTTCTGTCAGCCAGCCAATTTTGAATCCAGGTAACCAAATCTCCCTGTATCCCATACTTCCTGACTTTATGAGTGAGCCTACCATGGGGAACCCTATCAAATGCCTTGCTGGAGTCCATATACACCAGATCCACTACTCGACTATCGTTGACCTGGCTTGACACTTCCTCAAAGAACTCAATAAGGTTTGTGAGGCATGACCTGGCCTTCACAAAGCCATGCTGACTGCTTTTAATCACACTATGTTTTGCCAAATAGTCATACATCCTATCCCTCAGAATTCTTTCCAGAACTTTGCATATGCAACTAATGAGTGAATCTTTTATCTGAAACTACATAATGTACACATATATTTACAACAAATGAGTCTCATACTGCCTTCTGTCTCTCTGGGACATCAGTGATGCTGTCACTCAGACCTCTCTCTCCAATTCCATGGTACAGCTCCTGTGAACCACAAGCTGATGGTGTGAATCGAATGAGTGAGGCAGTGTCCCTGTTATTAATACTATTCTGAATATAAGGTTATATGCTAAACCACCATTTTGTAATAAGTTCAAAACTTTTACAGCCATCAAAATAGATATAAAAACAAGTCCAGGTGGCCCCATGTCAACCAGAAAAATAGATAATTCTCACTGTCTGTCAGGTCAAGCAATTCTCCCTGCCCCTGCCACCAACCACTTCAGGCCTGTTTTTCATTTACATCTCCACTTGAGTTCAATGCTCATTGTCATGTCTAGGTAATCCTTAACAATGAACTGCGAATAGTCTGCTCTGAAAATATCACTTCTGAGTCCACATGATAACTCTGCATTTCTGTCATTGACCCAAATTTGTCATGAAACTATATTAACCAAGACTGACAAATTGGGTCACTATCTCTTTGACTTTGTGGGATCTTATTGTATTTAAGTTTTAAGTTGGTAACTTTTAACTGGCAGCTGTGATGATATTTTAAGAAGTATCTAAATGGTTGCAAACTGCTGTGAAAAGTGAAGGGTGTTATGGAAATACATATTTTTTCTTCCACTCTGTCTTCCAGATGCCATACCCTGAGGAGGACATTGGTGCCCGTTGCCAGCTGCAGGAGTTTTTTCTGCTGCCACTGTTTGTTGTTGATGTGTGTTGGGTGGATTTGCAACTTGGCACTATACCAGTTTGGAGACAGTAAGGACTGCAGATACTGGAAGCTGCTGTTCTGTGCCAGCAGTGTTATTTCCATTTCCAACAAAAGATTAATAGTCCCAGCCCACAGCTAGCTGCCCACTGGGCATTATGTTAGAGTTGTTACACCCACTTACCCTCGATCCTTTCGGTTTGAAACACAGTTGCATCAGAAGCTGTTCAAGGTAGTTTGCATCTGAAGTCCATCTTTACCTGAAACACGATTGCTTTTATTAGACTGTGTTGGGAAAGTACGTTGAAAGTATGTTGAATGAGTTAGAACTTGCAATCAGCGTCAGCCAACAATATAGCTCACTTTTGTGTGTGCCCAGTGACACAAGGATTTCAATATGTGTGTGTGTGTATGTAAGACCTCCGTGATAGAGGGCAGGAATGACAGAGAGGTTGTGGTGTCTATGTGCTTCATGTCATAAAGTCTGGCATAAAAGGATTGGCTGATCTTCAGGATATTAGATCGAGATGATGTCACTGAGTCATCTTCTTCCTTGTTCTCACTGAGCACAGAGCTCTTCATTTGCACCTTCTGGAAGGAGAAACGTGAACATGTCTCATCCTGCACCACAGTGCAGACTCTAGACTGGAAGATTATCTTGGAGGCCTCCAAGGCCAAGAGCAAGACTTGCTAGCTCTTCACTACCTGGAGATCCTTTGTGACATTGATCCCCATTGACTGCATCAGGACTAGGCTCTGCATGACTTTCTGAAGTTTGCACAGTTTCCCTATCTCTATCTTGAATCTGAACACCTTTTAGGATAAAGAACCTCTTGATCTTCACTCTGACTGTTTCTCACCAGTCTGTTGGGAGACTGAAAGAAGGGCTTCATGGTTCTCCAACCTGTGTAATCCCTTTTCAGCTCCTCAATGTTTTCTGGGGTCAACCATTTCACATTCAGCTTTCATGTTCCCTTTTCAACCCACTGGGTATCCTGTAGGTGACAGTTGACTAACAGGAGCAGTGATCAGACAGGAACACCGGCTTGAATGTGCAGGATCTGGCCAAGAATGTGCGGGACACAACAGGAAATCTATCCTTGAGTGGATAGACCTGAGTGGCTGTGACCAGGTGTATCTACCGTGTGCTCCATCTGCAGGGGGGTACTGAAAACATCATGCAGCTTGGTATCTTTAACCATTTACATCAGGTATCTGGATGTGGTATCTAGTTTGCTACCTAGCCACATTGTTAATACATTTGAGGTCACCAGCCAGAATGACCAAGAGCCACATGCTCCTCAGGGTACAATTGCCTACATGCAGGACAGGGGATGGACACTTGCCTCATCAGCCTGGACCAGGAGAAGGCCTTTGACAGGAAATTTGGCACAGGACCAAAAGGTCTGTACCCACACTGTACAACTCTTTGGCTCTATGACTGTAGATGTGGGATGTGCTCTCCAAATGAGCTTCAGGAAGGGAATCCACAAAGGGAACTGCTCTATACTAACATGGTTAGTACAAAGCTAAAAATGACACAACAGCAGGTTATAGTCCAACAGATTTATTTGGAAGCACTAGCTTTCAGAGCGCTGCTCCTTCATCAGGTGGTTGTGGAGAATAAGATTGTAAGACACAGAATTTATAGCAAAAGTTTACAGTGTGATGTAACTGAAATTATACATTGAAAAAGACCTGGATTGTTTGTTAATTCTCTCATCTTTAGAATGATCATGTTGGTTTCAGTTCTTTCAACATGATACAGAAATCAGGGGATGAATTTAGGGCGGCACGGTGGCACAGTGGTTAGCACTGCTGCCTCGCAGCGCCAGAGACCCGGGTTCAATTCCCGACTCAGGCGACTGACTGTGTGGAGTTTGCACGTTCTCCCCGTGTCTGCGTGGGTTTCCTCCGGGGGCTCCGGTTTCCTCCCACAGTCCAAAGATGTGCAAGTCAGGTGAATTGGCCATGCTAAATTGCCCGTAGTGTTAGGTAAAGGGGTAAATGTAGGGGTATGGGTGGGTTACGCTTCGGCGGGTCGGTGTGGACTTGTTGGGCCGAAGGGCCTGTTTCCACACTGTAAGTAATCTAATCTAATCTAATCTAATCTAAAAAAACGTATCTGGAGGATATCCCCAGAATCAATTCCTGAATGGTGATTAGAAGATGGAACTAGACCAACAGAAACACGTTGATGGGGTTCTGGGCAGGTAGGGATAGGGAAAAGGTCAATCCTTACCAGCAGAAAGCAAGGAAGGTTCAGTAGCTTTCAGAAGGGAGAGATCAGGACAGAACCTATTTGAGAAAGGACAGGCACTTGAGTCAACCACTATCAGGAAAGTGTAAACGGACAGGGCTGACCATCTCTGAGACAGAGTGTGTGAACTACCACATCCACAGCACTTCCCAAACTTTGAATCCTGATTCTAATGGAGAGACAGAAACCAGAAATGGGATTGCCACCATTGAGTAGTGGGGAACATTGGCAAGACATTGTTCCTGGTGCTGAAAAGACAGCGTCAGTTTCTCGCCACAATTGAGAGGCTGAGAGGTGCTTGGAAATTGGACCTGAGGCAACGTTTCTTGAAGAGATTTTTGGTGTTGGAGGTGATTTCTTCGAATTCCAGGAGCAATAGTTACTGTTTTAGATGCTGTTGCCTTGCTTTGGAACTTTGGAGGAAAAAAAGTCAAAACAACAGAACTTTTAAAAGGAAGAAAGGCAGACAAAGAAAGCAAGCACATGGTCAGTAGGGAGAGAGAGAAAGAAACCTAACTGACACAGCAGTGAATCTACACAGTTACTGCCTTTGCTGTTTGAGTCCATGTATCCCTGGACATCGGATGCATCAGGGAAACTTAACAAACAGAGAAATTCATAGCTGACCTTGGAAGAACCAGCACAGGAACAGCTAAGTGCATAGTTTTTAACGTGTAACATTGCTGAAAGCTGGAAGTACTGAATAGAGTGGGTACTTTCTTGATGATATGTTTTATTGAACTCTGTCTCTTGATTATTTTTTTAAAAACATAAACCATGAGTACTAAGTTAGCCTGGAGCACTATTTTTAGAGCAAAAAGGCAGTGCTATTTTCTGGGTCTGTAGATTGTGAAGGTGCAAAGATGACCTTCAGTAGAGTGATATGCTCTTCCTGGTCGGATGTGGGAGACTAGGCAGAGTTTTAATGTTACTGATGATTACATCTGCAGTAAATGTGTTTGATTGTGAATCCTATTGGATCGCATGGATCGGTTGGAGCGACAGATAGAGGAAATGGAAAATTTGCATGAGCTCGGGGTGTGATGGATGGCAGTTATAGGAGGGAAGAAAAACCACAGATATAGCCAGGTAGATGGGTTAACTCCAGGAAAGGTAGGAGAGGTAGGTGGGTAGTACAGGAGCCTTTTGTGGCTATTCCCATTTCAAACAGGTATGCTGTTTTGGAAAGTGTAGGGGGTGATGGATTCTCAGGGGAATGTAGCACGAACAGCCAAGTTTCTGGTATCAAGGCTGGCTCTAATGCAATGATAGGTATGTCAGGTTCCAAGCGATCGATTGTGACAGGGGACTCTCAGAGGCACAGACAGATGTTTCTGCGGCCAGCAGTGAAAAACCAGAATGGTGCATTGCCTCCCTGGTGCTAGGATCAAGATGTGTTAGAAAGGGTATAGAATGTTCTCAAAGGGAGAGGGATCAGCAAGAGGTCATTGTACACATTGGAACTAATGACATAGGGAAGGAAAAGGATGAGATTCTGAAGGGAGAATATAGAAAGTTAGGCAGGAATTTAAAAAGATTCTCAAGGGTAGTGATATCTAGATTATTCCCGGTGCTATGAGCTAGTGAGGACAGGAATAGGAGGATGGAGCAGATGAATGCATGGCTGAGGAGCTGGTGCACCGGAGAAGGGTTCACATTTTAGATCATTGGAATCTCTTCTGGGGTGGAAGTGACCTGTACAAGAAGGATGGATTACACCTGAATTGGAAAGGGATTAATATAATGGCAGGGAGATTTGCAAGAGGTTCTCAGGAGGATTTAGACTTATAAGGTGAGGTGGGGATGGGGAGCGTGTCCCAGGAAAATAGAGAGGAAATAGATCAATCTGAGACTGGTACAGTTGAAAATAGAAGTGAGTCAAACATTCAGGGCATGAAGGGACAAAGCAGAGAATAAGGTAGGACTGAAAAATTAAACTGCATTTACTCTAATGCAAGAGGCCCAACAAAGAAGGCAGATGAACTCAAGGCATGGTTAGGAACATGGGACTGGGATAACAGAAATTACATGGCTCAGGGATAGACAGGACTGCAACTTAATGTTCCAGGATACAAATGCAACAGGAAGGACAGAAAGGGGGCAAGTGAGGAGGGGGAAATGGCATTTTTTGATAAGGAATAGCGTTACAGCTGTGCTGAGGGGGGATATTACCGGAAATACATCCAGGGACATTATTTGGGTAGAACTGAGAAATAATAAAGGGATGATCACCTTATTGGGATTGTATTATAGAACCCCTCATAGTCAGTGGGAAATTGAGAAACAAATTTGTAAGGAGATTTAAATTATCTGTAAGAATAATAGGGTGGTTATGGTAAGGAATTTTAACTTTCCAGACAGAGACTGGGTCTACCATCGTGTTAAGGCTTTAGATGGAGCGGAATTTGTAAAGAGTGCACAAGAAAATTTTCTGATTCAGTATGTGGATGTACCTATGAGGGAAGGTGCAAAACTTGACCTACTCTTGGGAAATAAGGCAGGGCAGGTGACTGAGGCGTCAGTGGGGGAGCACTTTGGGGCCAGTGACCATAATTCTATTACCTTTAAAACAGTGATCGAAAAGGATAGACCGCATCTAAAAGTTTAAGTTCTAAATAGGTGGAAGGCTAATTTTGATGGTATTAGGCAAGATCTTTCAGAAGTCGAGAGTGTGGAGCTGGAAAAGTGCAGCAAGTCAGGCAGCATCCAAAGAGCAGGAGAATAGATGTTTTGGGCATAAGCTCTCCAGCATCTGCAGTCCTCACTTTCTCTCGCAAGATCTTTCAAAAGATGATTGGGAGCAGATGTTCAGAGGTAAAGGGATGACTGGAAAATGGGAAGCTTTCAAAAATGAGATAACAAGAGTCCGGAGACAGTATATTCCTGTTAGCGTGAAAGGAAAGGCTGGATGACTAAAGAAATTGAAGTTTTGGTTAAGAAAAAGAAGAAAGCCTATGACAAGTATAGACAGCAGAGATTGAGTGAATCCTTAGAAGAATATAAAGGCAGTAGGAGTATACTTAAAAGGGAAATCAGGACGGCAAAAAGGGGACATGAGATAGCTGTGGCAGCTAGGGCTAAGGAGAATCTGAAGTGTTTTTATAAATACATTAAGGACAAAAGGGTAACCAGGGAGAGAATAGGGCCCCTCAAAGATCAGCAAGGCTGCCCTTGTGTGGAGTCACAGGAAATGGGGGAGATACTAAACAAGTACTTTGCATGAGTATTTACTGTGGAGAAGGACATGGGAGGTACAGAATGTGGGGAAATAGATGGTGACATCTTGAAAAATGTTCATATTACAGTGGAGGAGGTACTAGATGTCTTGAAATGCATACAAGTGGACAAATCCCTAGCACCTGATCAGATGTACCCTAGAATGCTGTGGGAAGCTAGGGAAGAGATTACTGGGCCCATTGCTGTGATATTTGTATCATCTATAGTCATAAGTGAGGTGCTGGAAGACTGGAGAGTGGCCAACATGGTGCCGCTACTTAAGAAAGGAGGGAAGGAAAAGCCAGGGAACTATCGACTGGTGAGCCTGTGGTGACATCGGTGGTGGGCAAGTTGTTGGAAGAAATCCTGAGGGACAGAATTTACATGTATTTGGAAAGTCAAGGATTGATTAGGGACAGTCAACATGGCTTTGTGCGTGGAAGGTCATGTCTCACAAACTTAATTTTTTGAAGAAGTAACAAAGAGGGTTGATGAGGGCAGAGCAGTAGTTGTGATCTATATGGACTTCAGTAAGGCATTCGACAAGGTTCCCCATGGGAGACTGGTGAGCAAGGTTAGATTACATGTAATACAGGGAGAACTAGCCATTTGGCTCCAGGTTAGAAGACAGAGGATGGTGGTGGAGGGTTGCTTTTCAGACTGGAGGCCTGTGACCAATGCTTCGCCACAAAGATCGGTGCTGCGTCCACTGCTTTTCATCATTTATATGCATGATTTGCAAGTGAACATAGGAGATATAGTTAGAAAATTTGCAGATAACACCAAAATTGGAGGTATAGCGGACAGAGAAGAGGGTTATCTCAGATTACAATAGAATCTGGACCAGATGGGCCAATGGGCTGAGGAGTGGCAGATGGAGTTTGTTTCAGATCAATGTGAGGTGCTGTATTTTGGAAAAGCAAATCAGAGTAGGGCTTATACACTGAACTTAAAAATGTGTTGCTGGAAAAGTGGAGCAGGTCAGGCAGCATCAAAGGAACAGGAAAATCGACGTTTCGGGCATAAGCCCTTCTTCAGAAAGGGATTATGCTCGAAACGCCGATTCTCCTGTTCCTTTGATGCTGCCTGACCTGCTGCGCTTTTCCAGCAACACATTTTTAAGCTCTGATCTCCAGCATCTTCAGTCCTCACTTTCTCCTTATACACTGAACGATAAGGTCCTGGGGAGTGTTGCTGAACAAAGACCTTGGAGTGCAGGGTCATCGTTCCTTGAAAATGGAGTCGCAGGTAGATCGGATACTGAAGAAGGCGTTTGGTATGTTTTCCATTATTGGACATAGCATTGTGTACAGGAGTTGGGAGGTCATGTTGCAGCAGTACAGGACGTTGGTTCGGCCATTGTTGGAATGTTGTGTGCAATTCAGGTCTCCTTCCTATTGGAAAGATGTTGTGAAACTTGAAAGGGTTCAGAAAAGATTTACAAGGATGTTGCCAGGGTTGGAGGATTCGAGCTGTAGGGAGAGGCTGAATAGGCTGGGGCTGTTTTCCCTGGAGCGTTGGAGGCTGAGGGGTGACCTTATAGAGGTTTATAAAATCATATGGGCGGCACGGTGGCACAGTGGTTAGCACTGCTGCCTCATAGCGCCAGAGACCCGGGTTCAATTCCCGCCTCAGGCGACAGACTGTGTGGAGTTTGCACGTTCTCCCCGTGTCTGCGTGGGTTTCCTCCGGGTGCTCCAGTTTCCTCCCACAGTCCAAAGATGTGCAGGTCAGGTGAATTGGCCATGCTAAATTGCCCGTAGTGTGTTAGGTAAGGGGTACATGTAGGGGTATGGGTGGGTTGCGCTTCGGCGGGGCGGTGTGGACTTGTTGGGCCGAAGGGCCTGTTTCCACACTGTAAGTAATCTAATCTCATCTAATAAGGGGCATGAATAGTCTAAACAGACAAGATCTTTTCCCTGGGGTGGGGGAGTCCAGAACTAGAGGGCACAGGTTCAGGGTGAGAGGGGAAAGATATAAAAGAGATCTACGGGGCAACCTTTTCATGCAGAGGGTGGTACGTGTATGGAATGAGCTGCCAGAGGAAGTGGTGGAGGCTGGTACAATGACAACATTTAAAAGGTATCTGGATGGGTATATGAATAGGAAGGGTTTAGAGGGATGTGGGCCGGCTGCTGGCAGATTAGGTTCAGATATCTGGTTGGCATGGACAAGTTGAAGAGTCTGTTTCTATGCTGTACATCTCTCTGTCTGTATGAGGTGTCGCTGCTTTAGTGAAGCCATTCAGCGAAGATGTTGATGTGGTGATTTGGGTCTTGCCGACCTTTCAGTGGAGTGATCTCTGCACTTTCAAAGTAGGGGGCAGAAGTGGGGTCAGCTTTGCCTGAACGTCATATTTCACTCCAATCCTATCCCTGTCGGGGTAGGAGTTAAAATTGAGCTCCTCAAAGCTCATTGTTTCAATAAGTCACCAGCAGCAAGGCTGCACCAGTGGAAATGAATGTCAGAAGGAAGATGTCCAAGGGACAGGATAGAAATAAAGGCTATTGAAAATACACACAATCAATAGCTCAAGTTTTTGTTCCTCTCTGGGATTGTGTTACTTTTGAAGTGTCAAAAGTGATTGCAAAATTGAAGTGTGGAAAATGTCTGTGTGTATTAGAAGCCAAGTTCCCTGGCACGATGGTGAAATTGCAATGGTCACTTGAATATTAGTTTATCTGCAGATCGCATTGGCATCATCAGAGAAAGATCTGGCCACAAGTTCCTATGCATAGTCAAAAGAGTACTGCACCAGGAATCTTGTAATTTTGTACAGTTTCCAGTCCACACACCACTATTTGAAGTTTCTTTTGAAAGAACTTGTGATTCATTTTTTGCAACAGTGCTTTTGTGACAGAGCACAGTGTGAAACAGTAAACTTCAGAAACAGGGGCTTTGGAAAGTAAAACTGAAACTTGTGTGGGAGTAAAGTATATAGGAGAGAGACTGGCATTGTACAAACGAAAAGACCTCTTAATGACATCAGATACCATAACACGGTAAACCGACCTCAATATTCACTGAAACCTCTTCTGAAATTACTGAGCGTTTTTATTATTGCATCCGTTCAGTTGTTGATGGAATATTGAGTGCTTTCTTTTAAGAAATATTCTGTTACATCAGGGCCAAATGGCTTATTTTGGTTCTTAAAGTGCACAATTCTGTCCCTGCAAACGAGTGTGTGCTGCACAAAATCAGAAAACAAAACACAATAACAGGTAATTCAGCACAAACCACAGTCCTCTCACAGCTCATTATGCTGTCCCCAGCTCCTCATTTTTGGTCTATCCCCCAATTCCAGACTTGGGGCAATTTCAGGCACATTTTTGAAGCTCAATTGAAAGATTCTGTTCATGGTCAGACTGAGACCTCTCTCCAGCAATCAAATCCCCAGGTTCCACATCACATAGTCAAGAGGTGTTGCTGAGGGAGGCTTTATGATTTTTGCTCCAGTACATTCTGTAGATGGTACATACTGCTGCCAGTTTGTGTTTGGAGCACTGAACACTTAAGGTAGTGTGGATGGAGTACCAGAGAAGTGGGCTGCTTTGTTCTGGATGGTGTCAAGCTTCATGAGAGCTTCAAGTTGGAGTTGCACCCATCCAGGCAAGTGGGAAGTATCCCATCACACTCTGACTTGTACCTTGTTGATGGTTGACAGGCTTTGAGAATACAGGAAGTGAGCTACTCACTGCAGGGTCCTTAGCCTCTGACCTGATCTTGCAGCCACTGTATTTATATAGCCAGTCCAGTTCAGTTTCTGGTTTATAGTAAACCCCCAGGAAGTTGATTCCGGGTGGTTCAGTAATGGTGATGCCATTGAATGATCGATCCTTACGGTCAAAGTTGGTCATTGTCTGGCACTTGAATGGCACCAATGTTCCCAGCCCAAGCCAGAATGTTGTCCCAATCTGGCATGATTCCCTTTCCTAATGCCTGGAGACCTTTCTGTCCTTGGAAGATCAGGATTGTGTTGAACTCCAGTGATGCAGACTGCTGTATTAGAAGTTCAAAATCACACAACACCAGGTTATAGTCCAACAGGTTTAACTGGAAGCACACTAGCTTTCGGAGCGTCGCTCCTTCATCCAACTTTGTACACCCCAGTCCAACACTGGCATCTCCAAATCATGGCTGTATTAGAACAGTTACTACCCCAGGAAACACTTCATTGGCTAAAAAGTGACCTTTGGGAATGTGCCAAAGCCATAAAAGTTTTTGTGCACTCTCCATCCTCCTGTTTGCTGACCTTATTGTACACTGTTCAATTGGTGTCAGTGAACTCTCATTACCAAAACACTGTCACTGTGAGTGTTCTAGTCTAAAAATGGAATCACAGTGTTTCTGTCTCAGTCCAGCTGAACCAACTACTTCCTTCTAGGGGGCATCATGTCAATTTCTGGGTGTGAAGGGCATCAGGAGCAGTTCTTAATCTAAACATAAATCAGCCATTAAGATATCCATTGTTATTCAGGCCTGGTTATCTGTATCAACCTACCCAAGGTTCTTCATTCAGACATACTGTGCACTACTTTTCAAATGCTCCCTCTCCAAATGGTATACCATCTTTGACCTTTCATCATCGTCTCTTCCTTGGCATTCTACCTGTCTAAACTTGAAGGAATTTCATATTCATTCTGAGCTTTATGAGAGTGGAGTGGTGTAGCATGGAGCAGTGTTTTATCAAAATCTTATTCCTTTCCCCCATTACTGAAGAATAATATATTTTTCATAAGTCTTTGGAATTTCTATGCTCCGTATCCTGACTTCTTGAGCATCTTTGATTTTAATCCCTCCACCATCAGTGAACAAGCCTTGAGCTATCTATTCCTTGAGCTCTAAACTTCACTACTTAAACCTCACCATCTATGTCACCTTTTCACAGATGTTCTTTAAAACCCACTCTTCCGATCAGCTCTCAGTCACTTATCCTTGTGTGGCTCCTTGTGAAGCTCAGTGTCACATTTTGTTTGAGAGCACTTGCTTCAGGAAGACGCCGTTTAAATGAGCTGTTGTTGCATAAAGTTGTTAACTATTGGTGTTGTGTTCAAAGGTGACAGATTATTTGGACATAAGATGACTGAGATGGGAACTGTGTCACTGTGAGTAATTTGGTCTGTGTGATTTACAGTTAGAAGATCAAATGACAGGAATGAGCAAAGCGATTGTGCTGAGCAAACAGTAGGTTTTTAATTAATTTCAGGTAAAGACGGGCCTCTTCCAAATGTCAGTCAAATATTACCTGAGCCTTGGAAAAATCCTGCTGTGCTCTTATCCATCTTTCAGAAGGTACAGTTAACCAAGTGTCCTTAGTCCTTAGTCAGGTGGACATAACCGATCCCATGGCAATATGTGAAGGACATGGAGGTTTTCTGGTGAGCTGTTCATATTTGCCACTCAATGAACAACACTAAAAAGTTAACTAATCATTTATTTCCTCACTGTTTGTGGGTGCTTGTTGTTCTTGAACCGGTTGCCATGTTTGTGAAAAGTGTAACCACACTCTTAAGTACTTAATTAGTTGCAAATTACTTCAGAACTTCCTGTGGTCACATAAGATGCTATATAAATGCAATTCTTTCTTCCTTTTCCATACTAGCTGCCTCTTAACTGTGGGCTTTCAGGCAGCTGTGAGCAAACTGAAGTTCATTCAAAAAAAAGAGAAAGTCAAGGAAGTATTTTTGAAATGTGGTCACTTTTTAAAATTTGTTGATACGGCAAACAGTTTGCACACAGCAAACTCTGACAAAGGGAAGCAGGGTCATGACAAGGTATTGCACATTTGTCATTTTGGTTGAGGGATCAATGTTGGCTCCCAGGGTACTGGGGAAAATTCCCATGCTCTTCATAGAACGTGTTTCACAACTTCCTGTGTTCTTGGGCTCATCAGAGCAAGCTAGACCCATGTAAGAATGGCAGTCATCTGTCTTCAGAAACCAGTCAGACACTCCCCTCGATCCTGCATTTGTCTTTGTCATTTGACTTGCGTCTAACCTCACTGACAGATATTAGAGTTATAGAATCATAGAGATGTACAGCACAAAACCAGATCCTTTCGTCCAACTTGACTGTGACAATCCGAGATCCCAATCTGACCTAGTCCAACTGCCACCATTTGGTCCATTTCCCTTTGAACCCTTCCAATTCATATGCCCATCCGGATCTTGTTTAAATATTGTAATGGTACCCACCTCCACTTTTTCCCCTCGGTCTCGTTCCATACCTGCAACCTCCTCTATATGAAAGATCTACTCTCTCAGGTCCTTTTTAAATCTTTCTCTTCTCACCTTTTATTAACATGAAGTCTGCCCTGGAATACCTGGCTTAGCTGTTCCCTCAGTGACTTTGTTAGCATCCTCATCTGCTTCAGTAACTTTCTCATTGGAAAGTCTATGTCCTGCTCATGCTTATCGAAGGTCACATTTGTGGGTGGCACGGTGGCACAGTGGTTAGCACTGCTGCCTCACAGCGCCAGAGACCCGCGTTCATTTCCCACCTCAGGAGACTGTGTGGAGTTTGCACATTCTCCCCGTGTCTGCATGGGTTTCCTCTGGGTGCTCCGGTTTCCTCCCACAGACCAAAAATGTGCAGGTTAGGTGAATTGGCCATGCTAAATTGCCTGTAGAGTTAGGTGCAGGGGTAAATGTAGGGGAATGGGTCTGGGTGGGTGCGCTTCGGACGGTCGGTGTGGACTTGTTGGGCCGAAGGACCTGTTTCCACACTGTAAGTAATCTAATCTAAAAAAGAATTTCTCCATTTTTACTTCCTGTACTAATTATTTAATGAGCACTAGAACAGGGAAAGACCACCAGTTCTTTGAGTCAGCTCTGCCATTCAGTTAGATAGTGGCTGGTGATGATCTCATTAGAAACAGTAGTGGCAGAAGGCCATTCAGCCCCTCAAGCTTGCATCACCATTCTATCAGAACATGGCCAATCTGCTCCAGGCTTCAATTCCTTTTTGGAGTTCCTCAGCCCTCAACTTCCCAATATTTCACAAATCTGTTTACCTGACCACTTTTGCACTTTATCCCTCGATACATGTGGCCTTGCAGTCACCCAGAAGTTCAAGGGCACTCAGCCTTGTGTCCAAGTAATTTCTTTGTGCTATCTGGGTCAATACTTTGCTCCTGAATTCCTGACCGGTGCATGTTGCAGTAATTACTGCATGTGTGGCTGAGAAACAACTAACCTGACTTCAGACGAATATAAAAACGTGCCTTGCACAATTCAGCTTTCGAGGTTACCTTGAAAACTTTTTCTAACTTAGATCACAACTGGTCCTAAATATTTGTAATCTCCTGGGGGGAAAGAGAGACTGAATGAGTTGCTTTAATTATTATGACATGTTTTTGCTAGCCATAAGATTTTCCGCCAGCTCTTGTTTTGTGTCAATTTATCAAGGTACTTTTTATTATTTTGACAAATATTTCATTCAAAAATGCCTTTCCCACTGAAATAAAGAGGCAGGCTTCATTCTCAGAACTGCAAAACATGCAAGAAGGGGGAACCCCCTAAAATTTCAGCAACTGTTTCCAAAGGATTCCAGGAACTGTGCTGTGGTTTTTATGACGCAGTCCGATTCTGAGAGTACTGTTAGTTTCAAATATCTTCAAAATCACCCTGTGTTGCTCACAGAACTAATACCCAGCCCTTCAGAACTGTGGGAAGCTTTATTACCAAATCTCATATTACAGTCGACGAATGCAGGTCGGACTTTGGGATTGAGAGCTTCTCTGGAGACAGAAACAGAGTTAACCTTGTGGCTCACCTTTGGAACTTGTCAAGAAGGGTCATATTCGTTAACACGTGCTCTCTCTCTCTCCACAGATACTGTAAGACCTGCTGAGTTTCTCCAACATTTTCTTGTTTTACTTCAAGTTTCTAACATCCTCAGTGTTTTCCTTCTTTTCCAATTTTAAGATCGGAGTAAAAGACAGAGGTTGCAGAGATCAACACTGAATTTGTGGCATGCAAAGATGGCTCCATGTCATCGATATTAGTAGGCCACTCAGCCTTTCATCACCTGAGATTAGATTAGATTACATTACAGCGTGGAAACAGGCCCTTCGGCCCAACAAGTCCACACCGCCCCGCCGAAGCGCAACCCACCCATACCTCTACATTTACCCCTTACATAACCCTACGGGCAATTTAGCATGGCCAATTCACCTGACCTGCACATCTTTGGACTGTGGGAGGAAACTGGAGCACCCGGAGGAAACCCACGCAGACACTGGGAGAACGTGCAAACTCCACAGAGTCAGTCGCCTGAGGCGAGATGTCAGCACTCATTCTGCACACAAGCCTCTCCTCACTAACCTCCTATCAATATATCCTTCAGTTCCTGAACTCTTGTGGTACTATGGCAGAGTCCCTCCCTCTGAACCAGGAGGGCCAGATTCAAGTCCCATTTATCCCTAAGGTGTTTTATACCATCTTTGAACAGATTGATTAGAAAACAGCTATCCTCCAGTTTTTTGCTGTCTTGTATTGTATTTGTCTCAGTCTCATTATCAGCCTATGTTCTCAACTTTCCCTCACCACCAGCTTCCCCCTGAGCTCTGATAAAGGCTTAATGACTTGAAGTATTTCTCTTTACAGCTTTCCACCTGCCTTGCAGAGCTTCACGGTTATCTGATTATAGTGCTGCATGTGGGATCTTGCTGTGCACACATGGCTACATGTTTTGTGCTGCAGCGTGCCACTGGCAGCAGTTTGGGGTGGACAAAGATTAAATGATTAACCCTCCAAGCATATACCAAGTCTTGAGTTGGCAAGTGTTATGCTGCAACAGTATCAGAAAACAACGGATCGAAGAAAGTTCTGGAATCATTCATGAGGCATGCAGATGCTGCACTGAAGGAGCAGAATGAGGATTTCAATACAAGAGTGCGTTAGGAGGGCTGAATAATCTAAGATGGATTCTAAATTGATATTCATGAACTCTTGGTTCAAATGGACTTCAGCAATTCAAGAGGGCAGCTCAGCACCATTTAACTCAAAGGCAATTTGAGTTGGGAAGTAAAGCCAACCAAGACCATAGCCAAAGTGAATAATCAAAATTGACAGCTATTTAACATTTTGATTAAGGCATGAAATTATTTTGTCTTTAGAAAATAAGGGATCTGTATGGCTTTCATTTTCAAAGGGAATAAGAGACAAACAAATTAGGACCTATCCTGAAGGCTCTGTAACTGAATCTGAGCAGACACATACACTTGAAAATACCAACCGCACTCTTGCAAGAGAATTGTGTCATGACCTCTGTGTTGCACTAATGCAGAAATAAATTGTCTTTTTTTTGCCTGTAGGGATCTTAGATGGGGCAGGAATTCTAATCAAATTCACATTGCAATTAATTAGACAGAGGAAGTGACAGTTACAGATTTCAAAAAGCAAAGCATGTTATGAATGCAAAAACAGAAAATGTCGAAAAGCTCAACAGGTCTGGTAGTATCTGTGCAGACAGTGAACCACTCAGGAGAAAGGATCTTGACTCAAGACAACAGACTCTGTTTCTCTGACTGCAGATGCTGCTTGAGTTGAACTGCTTTTTTGGTTTTATTTTTCATTTCCAGCAGTGGCAGTAAAGTGCTTTTTGTTGTTCTGTTGATTGAGTTATTCAACAAGATCAGTGGTAACTTTTAAGGTTTGAAGCAACAGCCTTTCGCATTTTCTTTTCTTTAATAAAAACATTAAAGAATGAAGCTCTCTACAAATTTGCATGGTACTGGCTGTACTTGGAAACCTTTATCTCTGGCTTCAACCACCCTATTGCAAATCCAAGAAACATGGTTTTGGATTCCAGTGCACCAGGCTGTGTAATGAGTTTGACAGAAACTTACTGTCCTTTTTCATCTTTTAAGTTGACATGGAGGTCAGAAGATGCAGTGAGAGTCTTCATTTGAATTGCATCTGTGGTTTCAGCTGAGGATTTTGCATACAGCCATCAGCTTTTAAGAGTTGCAGTAGATATAATCTGAATCACAAAGACCACTGAACACAGTGCAAGTCGCAGCTGCTGCTACCCAGTACGCACAGCTAGAATAAGCTCCTGCACAAACTAGGCACGCCTCAACACAAGGTGTAACTTTACAAACAGAACACCAAAAACACACAATTCCCAGTCTATCCTCAAGAACCAGGTTTTTATTTCAGCTTACCTGTCTCCAAAGTGCTGCAGAAACTGAGCAGGTCTGGCAGCATCAGGGAAGAGTAAGATTAACTGTGTTCTTTTCTCTACAGGTGCTGTCAGACCTGCTCAGTTTCTCCAGCACTTCTTTGCATTTGGCATCATCCATCTTGCTGCTTGCTTCTGATTGGCCTTGTACTGCTCTCTTGTGCAGAGTTTGTGCATTACATGGGGGCAGTCCATATTAGATTAGAGGTGATGTTGGAAGGATTAGAAAGCATGAGGGTGGATGAATCTCCTGGCCCTGACCAAATATATCCAAGAACACTGCAAGAAGCTAGAGAAGAAATTATAGGCACCCTGGCTGATATTTTTCCATCATCATTCGCCATGGGTGAGGTCCCAAAAGACTGGAGGGTAGCAAACATTATGCCCTTATTCAAGAAAGGCTACAAAGAAAAGCCTGGGAACAATAGACCAATCTGGGATAGGTCAGTTACTTGAGAAGATTCGGAGATATGGTATACATGCATTTGGAAAGATGGGGTTTGATTAGTAGTCAGCATGGCTTTGTGAGTGGGAGATCATGCCTCACAAATTAATTAAGAGTTCTTTGATGAAGTGATCAGGATGAAGTGATAAGAACAGGTTGGTAGACAGATTTCACTAAGACTTTTGATAAGGTTCCAGCTGGTAGGCTGTTCAGGAAGGTTACATTGCATGGAATCCAGGGAGAGCTGGCAAATTGGATACACTACTGGCTTGAGGGTAAGAAGTAGAGGATAATAGTGGAAGGATGGTTGTCAAACTGGAGGCCTGTCAGTAGTGGAATGCATCAGGGGTTGGTGCTGGGCCCATTGCAGTTTGTTATCTTTATCAATGGTTTGGATGAGAGTGTACAAGGCATGATTACTAAGTTTGCAGCAGATACTAAAATAGGCAGAATCGTCAACAGTGAGGAAGGTTATCAGAATTTGCAGCAGGACCTTGTTCAGCTGGGGAAGTGGGCCGAGAAATTGTAAATGGAGTTTAATGTGTGAGGTATTGCATTTTGGCAAGTCAAATTAAGGTCAGAGTTTCATGGTGAATGGTAGGGCCTTAAGGAGTGTAGTGGAACAGAGGGACCTTGAAGTTCAGGTTCACTGAAGTGGATTTATAGGTAGACAGGGCAGTGAAGGAGGTTTTTGGCACACTGAACATCATCAGTCAGGGCATGCAGTAAATAAGTTGGGAAGTTATGTTGCAGTTATACTGGATGTTGGTAAGGCCATACTTAGAGTATTGTGTTCAGTTTTGGTCACCTTGCCGTAGGAAGGATGTTATTAAACTGGAAAGAGTGCAATAGAAATTTACAAGGATGTTGCCAGAGAGGTTGGACAAGCTTGGACCTTTTTCTTCAGAGTGTCGGTGACTGAGAAGGGATCTTATAGAAGTGTCTAAGATCACCAGAGTCATGGAGGAGGTGAATGCACTCTGTCTTGTTCCCAGGGTTGGGGAATCGAGGGCATCACTTTAAGCTGAAAGGTGGAAAAGTAAATGGGAACCTGAGGGGCTTCTTTTTTCAACAGAGGGTGGTACACAATGAACTGCCAGTTACATTAACATTAAAAGGCATTTGGACAAGTACATAGATAGGAACAATTTAGAAGGACATGGGCTAAGTACAGGGAAACGGGCTTCATGTGGATGGATATTTTGATCAGCATGGACCAGTTTGGACAAAGGGCTTGTTTCGGTGCTGTAGGACTCTATAACTCTATCAAGAGGGAAGCCAGCTAAAGTTCTGGGGGCTCGTGTTCAAATCCAATCATGGCAGACAGTGGAAATTTTAAAAATGGAAGAGTCTAATGATAACCATGAAACCACAGCCAATTGTTGGAAAGATCAGTCCTTTCGGGAAGGAAATCTGCCACCATTAACTGATCCGGTCTTTGTGAGATTCCAAACCCACTGCAATGTGGTTGATCCTTAACTGCCCTCTCAGCAATTGGGGATGGGCAGTAAATGCTGGCCCAGCCAGCAATGCCCAAATCTTCTGAATGAATAATAATAAAAACAAAATCAGTTTGGCAGAAGCCTCAGTAAACAAGACCTCAGAGTTTCTGCTTCCAAAAGTCAGGCTTTCCATTGGACACTGCCTGCCATAAGACAAAAGGGCACCTTGTTTAATTTAATGGGGAGGTGGTGTGCTGAAGAGCTGCAACCAGTACAACTTCCTTTGCTGTAGCATTTCAGGCCATCACTAGGTAGGCCCATCAGCCAGTCTCTTTCCAATATGGAAGCAGTGACAAACAAACAGTGTAACTGACCAAGTGGTTAGGGCTTTTACAGCATTGAAGCACGATCGTGGCTGGAGTTCTGCAAATCAATGATATTGTCATAATTACCCACATGATATCACAACTGATCATGATTCAGTTTGAGGGCGAGCCGGGGAGGGGGGGGGGGGGGAAAGAAGGGACATACACTAACTTCAGGAGATTGCATTCACATTCCGTCTTTACACACTGTGCCATACTAGTGGAATGCTGCACTTGCAGCAGTGTCTCTCAAACCACCTGCACTCTGGCAGTTGTCCCCCTTGACATCATTTTGTATATGAGCAGACATTTTCTGATGTATGTATTCCTCAATCACAACAGAGTCGCCCCAGAGTGCTTTGCTGCTAGGAAATACTGACAGAACTATCAGCAATGTCAGAAAAGTGACAGCCCAGTCTTCAGATACAAAGAAACTTCTAAAAGCAGTGTAGTAAATGTTCAGACAATGAATGACACGTTGGCCTGCAATATCACAGTGCAATAGATTTTATAATATTCAAACTCCTTGAAGAACATACAGGACACAGATTAACTTTGGGAATATCTACTCATGAGAGGAGCAGAGCACAGAATTTTCACCTCATTGCTTTTTATTCCTACATACAAATACAAACAGGAAGACCAGGATCCCCAAGAAAAACACCTTTATTAATGACAATGCAACAAGTGACACTTTCAGGAAAGCAGAGAAGTGAAGAGATTGAGTTGGTAAATATTCCTAGTTTGTCACAAACTCATCATGGTTCACTCCAGATACCGTATACCAGATCCAAATACCGTGGGGTATGCAAGGAATACTGCCAGTCACACGCCTGCGAGATACTCCGGAAACAATTCATATTTTGCATTGGCATGATTCACGTTTTTAAAAAATCATTTCAAAACACTCAGATTCACAATTGTTAACATTTTAGACAGCCTTAGTTAAAACCCAGATAAAGGCCACATTTTTCAGTCAGCACAATCTCACTAATCTAACACATAACTCACAAACACTGCGGTCAGTGAAGGCTGAGCAGGGCAAGTCTCAACACCCAAACAGGGATGAAATGGGAGAGAGCTTGCTGCAGTTGATTCCACCCCAGGATTCTCTTAAATCCCCCCTAGCCCCAGCATTGAACTGAAGGAACAGTGCCAATGTCTGGAAAACTTTCATTTCCTCCTGCAAGCAAGTAGTTGTGGCTCAACTAATACTGAGGAGAGGAACTGTTAAGGTATGGACATGGACACATGGAGAAGATGAACACACAATTGGGTGTTATTGTACTCCCATTGTTGTACTTCTGCTGGAGGAATAACAGATTATTGACCTTGCTGTTCAACTCTGATTCTGAATGCGTCTCAAATCTGCTTCTCCTCCACTGCCCGACCAAGCAGCTTCCAATTCCAGTGAAAGGCCATTAAACAGAAGTATTTATTCAATCTCTCCGCTGATACACTGTCTGATCCTGCATTTGCCACTCTATTTCATATTCCCATCTACAGTACTTCAGTTTTGTGTCACCATTCAGACAAAGCCATTAGCCCAGCAGTAGAGGAAAATGATAAGTTTGCAGCCCTCTTAATTAGCACAAAGAAAACCTGATTAGACACACGTACAGGAATGTGCAAGTTTTCCCACTATCCATTAAGTTGTCTTTTCTTGGTCCGGACGAGTTTTGAGAGTCACTGGTTAAGCCCCCACTCCAGTCCTTCCCTGTTCCATGGCCTTCAGCACACTGACAGACCCCCGATACCGCACCACCCAACTGGGCCCTGGCCAGTTACATCCGCTGAATAACTTTGGGGGCCAAGTAAGGGTTGGACAAAGCAGTGCATGGGTCAGGATAACAAAGAGGGGAGTGAGGGCATGGGTACAAGGGAGAATACAGCCCTCTAGTGGTTACTAAGCCAGTACTTTCAAACAATAAGACTGAAAACTTGAATCCCGTGATCAAATTCCCACCCACAGCCCTTCCCTGTTAAAATGAGAAAGGAAAGCTTGAGGCACTCAGTAGATTTGGCTTGCAATTGGCGATTGAAAAGATCTTGTTGATGCTGATAAGATAGTGGTTTGGGCACCATCAGCAAGGTCAACGCTCTGTGCGCTGACTAACCAGTCAGGAGCTCCACATAGTTCGCTGGAAACATACCGAAACTGCCATCCACTGCATAACCCCGCCACCAGCCCTCATCAATCTGCTCGATGCTGGTCAGGATGTCATCTGGATCAAACGAAATCTCTGTTTCATCAGCTGCAAGTGTCCAACAGGAAGGGGGTGGGATGGAATGAGGAAAGAGAAAGGCAGGAGGGAGGGGAAATGAGGTGATGAGAAGCAGAGGGGGCAGAGAGAAAACAAATTAGCAGACAAGTTCCTGATTCTTGATCAGTCAGGGAATCCAAGGTCAGGGGAAGGACAGGAAAGTGAATGTGAGCATGCCTGATCAGCCATGATTCTAGTGAATGGCTGAGCAGGCTTGAGGGGGTGAACAGCTTATTCCTGGTCCTATTGCATATGGTCTTATTTACAAACTTTACTGGTATCCAATTTCCCCTATTAATTGGGTTGACAACACGCCCCGCCCCCGGGCTGACAGGTAACATGCATACCACACAAATGCCAAGTTGTGACCATTTCCAACAGAAGAAAATCTTACCACCACCACCACCACCACCACTTGACATTCAAAGGCATTGCCGTCACTGAATCCTCCCCATCAACATCCTGGGGATTTGCAATGACCAGAAAGTGATTTGGAGCAGTCCATATAAATACTGCCGCTACAAGCAGTGGATCCCCAACAACATTCAAGCAGCTCGACACCATCCTGGACAAAGCATCCCCCTTAAATGGCCTCATTCATAACTTGCACTCCCTCCACCACCCACTTTCAGTCTAAAGCATATTAATTTAAACCTAAAGTTTTTCACCAAGGAATATCCCAGGTTTGGGAAAAGTGACCCTACTTAAAAAACAACCTGTTTGCCCCCAAGACTATAAAGTACAAAGCTTTTCAAATTCTAAACTAAAATCAATCCCACCCAACAGTGACAGTCACCACCTCATCACTGCTTCCAAATCGACAAGGCAAGCAATAACATTCACTGGTTTATAAAACCAAGGAGATAAGAGTCCACTGGAATGCAGTTCCATATCTTATAATACTCAAGGTCAGGAGTTCCATTGTTCTACAATACAGTTCATAGCTCCTTGAAAGTGGAGTCACAGGTACATAGGATAGTGAAGGTGGCGTTTGGTATGCTTTTCTTTATTGATCAGTGTACTGAGTACAGGAGTTGGGAGGTCATGTTGCAGCTGGACAGGACATTGGTTAGGCCACTGTTGGAATATTGCGTGCACTTCTGGTCTCCTTCCTATCGGAAGGATGTTGCGATACTTGAAAGGGATCACAAAAGATTTCCAAGGATGTTGCCTGGTTTGGAGGGTTTGAGCTATAGATTAGATTAGATTAGATTACTTACAGTGTGGAAACAGGCCCTTCAGCCCAACAAGTCCACACCGCCCCGCCGAAGCGCAACCCACCCATACCCCTACATTTACCCCTTACCTAACACTACGGGCAATTTAGCATGGCCAATTCACCTGACCTGCACATCTTTGGACTGTGGGAGGAAACCGGAGCACCCGGAGGAAACCCACGCAGACACGGGGAGAACGTGCAAACTCCACACAGTCAGTCGCCTGAGGCGGGAAATGAACCCGGGTCTCTGGCGCTGTGAGGCAGCAGTGCTAACCACCGTGCCACCGTGCTGCCCATGGGAGAAGCTGTTTTCCCTGCATCGTCGGAAGCTGAGGGGTGACCTAATACATGTTTATAAAATCATGAGGGGCATGGACAGGATAAATAAACACGGTCTTTTCCCTGGGGGGGGGGGGAAGAGGAGGAGTCCAGAACTAGAGGGCATAGGTTTAGGGTGAGAGGGGAAAGAGCCCTAAGGGGCATCTTTTTTTACACAGAGGGTGGTGCATGCGTGGAATGGACTGCCAGAGGATGTGGTGGAGGCTGGTACAATGACAACATTTAAAAGGCATTTGGATTGGTTTATGAAGAGGAAGGGTTTAGAGGGATACAGGCTGGGTGCTGCAGGTGGAACTAGATTGGGTTGGGATATCTGGTCAGCATGGACGAGTTGGACCAAAGGGTCTGTCTCATGCTGTACATCTCTATGACTCTAATACCAACTAGACAGGGGCGGAAAGTAATATGCACTCAAACAAGGCTTTCAGTCAACAGATGGAGTTTAATTTAGTAAAATGCAAGGTGCTGCATCGGCAAACCAGGGCAGGACTTGTACAATTAATGGTGGGGAACACTGCATTTCATTCCGGTTAAGCTTGAAAGGGTTCAGGAAAGATTTACAGGGATGATGTCAGCACTGGAGGGTTGTTAGGGAGAGGCTGGATAGGTTGGGGGTTTCTTTCCCCTGGAGTGTCGGTGGCTGACCTTATAGAGGTTATAAAATCATGAGGGGCATGGTTAGGATAAACAGACAAAGTCTTTTTCTCCCAGAGTAGAGGAGTCCAAAATTAGAAGGCCGAGGTGTAAAGTGAGAGAGGGTAAAGATTTAAAAGTGACCTGAGGGGCAACCTTTTCATGCACAAAGTACCAAGTGTATGGACCGGTATAGTGTCTCAGCAGTTCACACTGCTGCCTCACATAGCCAGGGACCGGAGTTCAATTCCAGCCTCGGGTGACTCTGCGGAGTTGTCATATTCTCCCCTTTTCTGAACAGGATTCCTCTTGTGCTCCAGTTTCTACCACCTGGCATGCACATTTTCGGATTGTGGGATTAGCCATAAGGAACTCACAGTGATAAGGGAAGGGGGTTGGGTCTATGCGAGATAATCTTCAGAGGGTCAGTGAGGACTCGATGAGCTGAATGGCCTGCTTCCATACTGTAGGGATTCTATGGAACGGGCTGCCAGAAGAGGTGTGAATGATTACAACATTTAAAAGGAATCTGGATGGGTACATAAATAGGAAGGGTTGCGAGGGATATGGGCCAAGTGCTGGCAAATGGGACTACATCAGTTTCAGAATCTAGTCAGCATGGACATGTTGGACTGATGGATCTGCTTCCATACTGTATAACTGCGACTATGCAACTGCTTGGCAATTATCTGTTGCGTCATATTGGGATTCACTGTATGTACTAACATACTCTCATGGTCAAATCTGAAAGTTGTGTCAATTGCATTATTTATTATCCTGGAGCATGGTTCATAAAGGTAGTATGTGACAGTATGTGAGTGAGTTTAGTGTGACCATTTATGGCTGAATTAGTCTCACACAACTGGAAACACCCTACAACAAGCAAGCGTGTAGTCTACGAGATGCATTGCTCAAATTCACCTAAGCTCCTTAGATACTATCTTCCAAACCCACAACCACCTCCGTATAGAAGGACAAGGGCAGCAGATCCATGGAAATGTCACCACGTACCACTGACCATTCTGACTTAGAAATATAACCATTCTGTGTCATTGGATTAAAATCCTGGAATTCCCTTCCAAGTGCCACACAGCCCACAACAGTTCCACCATCTTCTGAAAAGTAAATAGTGATGGGTAATAAACTTTGGTCTAACCAGCACCACCCATATCCCACGAATGAATAAAAAAATTAATACAGCTTTCGCAGGCCTTCCCATCATTTGAAAAATAGATTGATCCACTATCAGGATCATGCTTCTTGGGATGCAAGACCTTTTGCCTGAACTGGATCTCATTGTAACCCAAACAGAGCACAAATTCTCCTCTCATGAACATGAGGTGAACCTTAAAAATTCTGACTTAACTGAAACAATAAGGGACCAAACGTTAACGTAATTTTAAGTTGGTTGATGAATGTCTTGGTGAACTACATGACTCTTGTTGGTGTAATGCTGTTATATATACCTATTGCAACCAAAATACACAGTATTAGATTCTCCATTACTTTGTTTTTGTTTTTGATTTCCAACGCACACAGTTGTTTTTATTTATAAAAGTACCTACCGGCCTGGTAATCATAGAGAGCCCGGGCACACAGTCCTTGATATTGAGTTTCTGCCACAGGTTGGCATGAATTGTTATCTTCGGCAGCCACCTGACCTCCCGCATCCTGAAACAAAGACAGAGAGACTAGAAAATGAATGCAAAAGACAAATAATGCACACAACTTGTTCTCTTAAAGTCTTTTCAAAGTTATTCTTGAATCTGCTTCCATAACTCCAATGACGTACACTCCAAATCCTAACTTGTTAAGCAGGCAAATTCAAACCTCCTTTCTAGTTCTGTGCCACATATTTTAAATCTCTAACCTCAACTTCCCAACTCATGGCTCTGGAGATTGTTTATGCCTATCTCTCAAGCCCCTTCACTCTGACCACTTTGTTTGTCTGTCCATTTCCTGTTTTAAAAACAATCTCAGTTTCTCCCTCTCTCATTTCTGGTCTCCTTCCTATCGGAAGGCTGTTGTGAAACGTGAAAGGGTTCAGAAAAGATTTCCAAGGATGTTGCCAGGGTTGGAGGATTTGAGCTGTAGGGAGAGGCTGAACAGGCTGGGGCTGTTTTCCCTGGAGCATTGGAGGCTGAGGGGTGACCTTATAGAGGTTTACAAAATCATGAGGGACATGGATAGGATAAATAGACAAGGTCTTTCCCTGAGGTGGGGGAATCCAGAACGAGAGGGCATAGGTTTAGAGTGAGAGGGCAAAGATATGAGAGAGACCTCAGGGGCAACTTTTTCACGCAGAGAGTGGTACGTGTATGGAATGGGCTGCCAGTGGAAATGGAGGAGGCTGGTACAATTACAACATTCAAAGGCATCTGGATGTGTATATGAATAGGAAAGGTTTGGAGGAATACGGACCGAGTGCTGACAGGTGGGACTAGATTGGGTTGGGATATCTGGTCAGCATGGACAATTTTGACCAATGGGTCTTTTCCATGCTGTACATCTCTACAACTAGACTCAGTGTCCCCCATCTCTGGTACCCTTGCAGTTGATCTGCTCCATAGCCTCTTCACTGGCTAAAATTATGGGGCCCAAATTGAACTTGTTGTGGTAATGGCTGCTCTGACCACCCAATGGAAACCAACTTCTTCTCTCTCCAACGCCCATCTCTTCATAAGCCTCAAGTTAGGAGACGGGATTAACAGCAGCTGGTTTTATGACATGTTTCAACATGCAGTCAGATTCTTAAGACAGCTATCTCTCACCAAGACAAATATCTAAAGCCATTTGAAGCACCCCAGGACTACTCTGCACTCAAAGCCCTGCAAACCAGAGCAGTCACGCCAGGAGAGATCTATTGAACAGCCTCCCCCATTGTTACTTGGGAAAGGTTTTGAGGAATGAGTGCAAACGAGGCAACATTTCCATTGAACTCCACATGTTCCAGTTCCCAAAAATATATTGCATGGAAAATAAAGAATCATGACAGAGACACATCAGATGTGGAGGGTTTCTAGTGAAGATCTAGACCCCCTTGCAGGGCCTCTTGGTTCGAGATCGGTCAAAAGAATCACTACGCATACGGTCTGTTTAAAGCAAGGTTACCAGTTTAACAAATTAAGGCAGCCTGGCGTAGATTTGTCCAGCAACACAGAGGTTAAAAGCTTCTGTGTTCCGTGGAGAAATGGCACAACTACATTTGAAAATTACACATTATTTATATGTTTTTCTTAAAAGGTAGTAGCCTAAATTATAAGAAAAGTCCAATCAACTGTAATATGGTGACATGATTGACAGCAAGCTAATCCAATGATATTCCCTGGGAAAGGGTTCTTAATTTATGTAGATCACCACCTCATGCTAGCAGTTCAAGGATAGTTCTAATACCAAATCACTGTCTTACGATTCATATTATGGAAAATCCATTGTTCTCTCTTATCTCTAAACACAACCAACTTAGCAAAGCATCAGTTCAAGTTCACATAGTCAAATCATTACTTGCAGCCATTTTGTTGTTATTTTAAATTGAAAAGCCAGTTTGTGGTTAATTAAAAATCTACAGATACTTGTTGCTTCTGACAATAGCCTAAATTCAAATTTTAGATCCTCACTGGCACCACTTCCTGGCGGAGATTACAGAAAGGAGCACGGTATCCAGGCCCTGTTAAACTATGTAGGGATTATGATTCAAACAGGAAAAAAAAAGGGTTTTTGGGGCTAGGGAGAGATAAAGAGGACAATTTTGGAAAGCACTTACTGCATCAACAAGCTTGGAGCTGTCTTGTTGTTGCACACATGCATCCGGATCCTCGTATGTATCGTCCTGCTCTAAAGTTTCAGAATGGTGGAACTGCCAGCTATAACCTTCTTTACTGTCAACCTTCTCATCTGTATGGAAGCAAAAACCAAAACAAATGGCCATTAGAGAGAGGACCAGTCAAAGAAATGCTGCAACATTTAAAACAGAGACGCATCTATTTATCCCCTGGCTCTCATCCCTTCCATACCACGGCTCTTATCCCCCTCTTACCCTCCGGCTCCCAATGCCACCCATAGCTCCGATGCTCTCTGACCCCTAACCTTACCTCCAGGCTCACCTCGAAACATACAGATACACCCCTCATGTCACGATACAGATCCTTCAGTTTGCTTGCATGTACTTTGTCCTACCTTTTCCGTTCCGTGACAGGTCTGAAGGCAGTGGAATAAGCTGTTCACATTGCAAGGTTTCAAGCTAAGAACCAAATCCTATCACGGACAGGGTGTTAAGACATGGCAGAAACCTCTCAGAATCAGTATAGTCTAGGGACATCAGATGAATTAGACTCTCAGTGCTCAGCTTCTGCATCACTGGACACCAATCTTTCCACCTACCAATATCTCTACCACTGAGCATAATGCCAACCGCTTCTCAAGAATCCACTCAACTTGGTCCAACTCATCCTCACTGACCTTTGTTCCCAACTGGATCTAGTTACATTTGCCAGCATTTGGCCCTTATCCCTCTAAACGTATCCTATTTCATAAACCCATCCAGTGTTGTAACTGTAACCACTTCACCACCACCTCTGGTAGCTCATTCCAGATACACATCACCTACGGTGTGTAAAAGTTATCCCTCAGGCCCCTTTTATATCTTTCTCCTCCCACCTTAAACCTATGTCCTCTAGTTTTGAACTCCCCCAACCTAGGAAGACGACCTTGGCTACTCACCTGATCCATGTCCTCATGAGTTTATACATCTCCATAAGGTCAGCCCTCAGCCTCTGATGCTCCATGGATAAAAAGCCTGTTCAGCCTCACCGTATTAATCCCTGCAACATCCTTGTAAACCTTTTCTACACCCTGTGATGTAGAAAAGGTTTACAAGGATCCTTCCTATAAAGGGCAACCAGAATTCTTTGGAATATACCAAAAGTGGCTTCACCAATGTCCTGTACAGCTGCAACATGACAGCCCAACTCCTATACTCAATGCATTGACCAATTAACACTAACATGCCAATGTATTCTTCATCACCCTATACATCTTCAACTCCATTTTCAAGGAACTATGCTCGTGCACTGTGTCAGTCTCTTAGCTCGCCAATACTCAAGGCCTTACCATTACGGGTAGATGTCCTTCCCGAATTTGCCGTAGCAAGATGCAACACCTTGCATTTATCTAAATTAAACTCTATCTGCCACTCATCGGCCCATTGCCATCTCACTATGGATCCCATGTGATCTAACTTCACTAACCAAGCGGAAGCTTGTCGAATTCTTTACTGCACACTTTGCATAGAGACAACGTCTACTCTTCTTACTTCAACAAAGTTCCTTGTCACCTCTTCAAAAACCGATTTCTCACGCACAAAACCATGCTGACTATCCATAGTCAGTCCTTGGCTTTCAAATTTACGTAAATCCTGTCCCTCTGACTCTCCTCCAACAACTTAGCCATCACTGATGGTAAAGCTCACCAGTCTGTAGTTCTCTGGTTTTTTTCCTCTCAGCTTCTCTTAAATGATGGCACCCAAATAGCCAACCTCCAATCTTCCAGCAACTCACTTGTGACCGTTGATGATACAAAAATATCAGAAAGGGACCAAGCAATCTCTTCTCTTGCTTCCCATAAAACTCTGGGATATACCTGAACAGGTCCTGCGAGACTGATCTACCTTTATGCGTTTTAAGACTTCCAGCACGGTACTTCTGCAACATGAATTCTCTTTAAGATTTCAATTTTTATTTCAAGTTCCCAAATCCTCCTCCACAGTAAACACTGATGCAAAATATTAGTTGACCATCTCACCCAACTCCTGTCGTTCCATACGTAGACAGCCATGCTGACCTTTAAGGGGAGAAAGTGAGAACTGCAAATGCTTGAGAGTCAGAGTCGAAAGTGGTGGCACTGGAAGAGCACATCAGAAATGACGAAGGGCTTATGCCTGAAACATCGACTCTCCTGCTCCTTGGATGCTGCCTGACCTGCTGTGCTTTTCCAGCACCACACTTTTCGTCTTTGATCTGTAAGGGGCCCTATTCTCTCCCTAATTACTCTCTTGCCCTTAATCTCTTTGCGTTTTCCTTAACTCTCTTTGGGAAAGCTACCTCATGACTGAGGAGGCTCAAAAGGCATCGTGGCCTACTTTTGTTACTAGTTTTTATGTTTAGCATCTCAACCGAGGGACATCAATGGGCTAAAACCAAATGGTAATGCTTCTCATCAACTTGTTCAAATCCCCAGTAAACATACACGGAATATCACTAACAGGTACACAGGGAACCTAACTCAATTGCTGACGTACCATTCCACTCTGTTTGAGGCTCTTCTTCCATTGGATGGGCTTCTGGAGCATTTTGAGTGCCTGGTGAGGATCACATGAACATTTCAGTTTCTCAACAGGCCATCAAGCAATGAAACTCCGTCAACAATGTGCTGATTAAACTGCAATATGCTGTTATGCTTAAATATCATTTATCAACAGGGGAGAAACCAGGTAAGGGGAGTGGAACGAAAAGGGGCAAGTTAGCAAACAGAATTCTCAGACTACTACAACAAAGCTCTGTACAAATGCAAAACTGCAAATCAGGTAATTTTCAGGAAAGCTTGATGTGGTAGTTATGCAATTCCAACCATCAGTTGTCTGGATTACAACTGTATCCACAGACAAGACTTAAGTCTAACCTTTGTGTCAATTGTGCTCATGAGAACTCAACGCTGTGTAAAACTGCATTGACCCTGGTTTGATGACATTTGGAAGATTATGAACAGTTTTGGAATGCATGTAAGGGATATAGAGGAACCCAAGAAAAGACACAGTTGTTTCACAGGGATGATACCAGAACTGAAGCTAAAGCAGTAAAGTATCAATGGGAGGGGAGGGCTCTTATCAGAGAACAAGAGGAGTGGCCATGCCCTGATAGAGGTTATATTCGGAAAAGGGTTGACAGGAAAAGAAAAGTTCTCGCTGCCAAGTCCAAAACATGGGTAAATTTCTGGGGAATTGTCTTCAAAGTGATGATAATTTCAAACTTGGTACTGCATGGACGAATTGAAGCAAACACACAGATTTGTGGGCACGTTAGAGCAGCCCAAGTGAGATTTGGTGTTACAGTTAGATGAATTCAGGTAGGTTAGGGATGGTGCTGAGCATGAATACCTTCAGACAGCAGCTGGACCAAATGTCTGTCCTGTAATTTATGTATCTATCAATAATGACCTTGATTTGCAGTTTGCACTCCAGCTCAAGGGCTGACTGATATCACTCGGAGCTTCAAGCATGACCAGTAAAACACTTTTGTGCTATTCAATTCACATGGCTACAGCTGATAGTTGTCCACCACTGATAGCGTAATGTGTACTTGCAAGCTGACAAATGCAGCTGAGTGTATGTTTACAAAATTAATTTGACAGACTACACTCTGTTTGTCAGTCAGCCCTTTCTGTGAGCTTGAGCTGGTTTCAACAACCACATACAAACCTAAAAGTGGAAGTGCCAACCTTGGGGTGCTGACTGGGCTGCTGAATGGACCGGTGAGGGTGGGGACTCTGGCTGGCTGATCTGGGACTGCAGGAAGGGGCTCCTGAGCTTCCCTGGCAGGAAGAAGCAAAATGCAAGCAGGAAACAGAATAAACAGTAAGCAGCACTGTCATCAGAACACTGTTAAAAGCAACACAGCAACAGATTCAAAGACATTAAATGCGAGCAACACAAATCATACGATTGCTGCTTTGTAAATGCACTTCCAAGTATGGTCTTCAATGCTGGAAATAAGAATGTGGAGAAAGTAGTGGAATATGATTCTGAGTTGCTGCACATACTGGAATTAACTTTATTTTTAATCTTATTTTAATGATTTATCAAAGCTGGCATTTAGTACCACTCCTTTAGAAAACAGTAGTGATTGGTTTCCTTCGACCACTGCAGTTACTATGTGAAAGGAAATCCCACAGAGATGTTTTTTTGGAAGTTTCAGAATTCTGACTAACAACATATTTGATACATTTCCAAATTGGGGTGGTGAGAGACTTGGGGGTTATGCGTCCAGGCACCAGTTACCCTCAACCTTCAAAGCCAATGGCAAGGAACAACATCTTGGATTTACAACGTTAAAGGACTGAGTACAGTCTCCGTCCTACCCTTCCCAACTCAAGCTCTAACAAAAGCAGAGTGCACAAGGATAACAGCGCAGCAAATGTGGTGACAGCAGGAGCCAGGAACAAGCGAGCAACAGCTCTGTTGATAACAGCCTCAATTCTTTTACAAACATGAGGTTAATATTCTGTTGTGATGCGGATGTGCGAAAAATAAAATTATATACTGCAACAAAAAGCATTCCTCCAAACAGCCACTGCTCACAGTACATATACCAAGAATTCAGTATGTGTTTTTTCTGCAGATCAGTTTGCAATTTGTCCCCCTCCGTATCTGAATTTTTATATCACGATAAGATTGTAATCAGACTGACTCGTCCCTCAGAGACAACTGTACAGAGCTGGCTAGGAGCTGTTTATACACTGGCAGATTTAACTTGAGATGTTAAAAAACTCGAATTCATAAGTTTGAATTAGATAGATGAAAAATGTTTGCACAGATAAGGAGATCAATAACTGGAGTACACAGGTAGTTGCGGAAAGAGGTGGACGTGAAATTCTCCTGAAATGTGTTTAACACAGGAGTGGATTGCACCTCACTTCGACCTGTGAGAAATGAATTCAAATACTGGTCATCATTCATTTGGAGAACCTGTCTATTGAGAAAGGTGAAATGGTTTCTGAACCATGAGCTTTGGAAGGAAAGGTGTTGTAACGCTGAGTCGGTGCGGTTATAAATAAATAGGCATTCCTGCACCTGCAACATCTTCACCATTCTGGGACACTTCCACAACACCATCCACATTACAACACATCATATTCTAGTTGAGCAATCCAGCCACCATGCAATAAAATCATGAAACAGAACAAGACAAGCTGCTGGTTAACTAAACATGTCCAGCTGATTTGTGTCTGTGTGCATGCTTCTTTCCCTCAAAAGAAAACACCTCTGTTAAGCCGGGATTGTGAGAGGAATCAGCAAGTCTTTCTGGCTATCAGACTGACCAAGCAGAAAAGTGCAGCTCACACAGTGCAACCTGGTAATAAATGATTAGAAAGAGGCTCACTCGCTGCATACTCAAGCTGTTGAGAGAAACCAGCTTTAACTGAGACAAAAAAAATAGTATGACTGAAGATCAGCGAGACAATTTGGTCTGTGGACTGGGTGTTTGGAACATTAACAGAAGACCACACTTCTGTGTTACCTGGCTGCGCACTTCCACTAAGGGAAGAGGAATCTCCTGCCATACCACGTTCGCGTTCCTTGAACAGTTCCTTCGGATTCACCGGTCTCTGGGAAATAATGGATGCAGCCTCCTGCAACGAGATCAGTTACAAGTGGTGGAAACTGAGAGCCCTAGGTCTGAAAGGGAAGCTCGAGAAACAGCAACATCCATCGTCTGCTTCAGGCCACAGCATTCAATGTAAACCAGTTCCCCTATCCACAACTGTGCCCTGCCATACTCCTGATCACCAAAAAGGAAAACAATTTGGCACCACTTATTTCTGGTATCACTTGGGTGCCAGCTGTAACTTGCCATTATATATTTCTACAAACCATGCATGGCCCATGGAGGAGACTGATGGTTCAAGTCCCAAGTACTTGAACCCCTAACTGCCGGGGCATACTGTGCAGGTGCTGCACTGTGATTTGGAGCAGACAGGCACGTAATCTTCCATCTCATGTGGGAAGAAAAGGTTCGGTGGAACTTCCTTACATATATTTTGCCTCAGCCATTGGCATCCATCACACATTAAGTGGCCAATTTATCATTGTTGCCACGCGTGGGAGCTTGCTGCATATAGACTGATTGCTACATTTGCTCAATTTACAGCAGTAACTGCCCTTCAAGGTCACGAATTGACTTCATGCCCTTACTGATCCATTCAGAAATTTTTAATCAACCGCCCCTTAGCCTAACTGGTTTTTTTGGAGGGAGAGCTGGCATTTTTAACACCTGTAAAATGGCGAAGTACTGCCTCAGACCATGCCTGATCAGTTGTGGCTGATGATGGCCAATCTCAAATCTCCCCAACAGCATCGTTGTGTCCTCGAGGGCTCCACTCTGAGCTTCTTCCTGAACACTCCAAGCCTCTTTCTCACATGAGGGGAGCAACAGAACCAGACTTCCAGAGATGGTGCAGCAACAGGATAGCGCAGCAAACAAAGTCCGCATACCGTCGCCTTCTCGATGGACTGACTTCTCTTAAAGCCTTTGCGCATCTCTGCCTGGTATTCCTGCTCTTGCTCTTTCTGTAAAAACACAAAGATGCTATTAGAGGTGACACTGTGAGCCAGAGACTTAGCATAAAGCCAGAGAAACTTCTCGCATCAAGTTCAGAAAAGCCCAGGAAGATCAGGGAACAGCGAATGGAGTTAACGAGCTACAATGTCAACAAGATTTGGAGAGTTTGTACAATAAGTCTTCCCTATTCCAGAGTTGTCACTGAGTTAAGACTTCAAGAGAGTTGAATGGTGACAGTGTTAGGGGAGTTTTATGCTATCTATCTAACAAGGAGAAAGTGAGGGCTGCAGATGCTGGAGACCAGAGCTGAAAATGTGTTGCTGGAAACGCGCAGCAGGTCAGGCAGCATCAAAGGAACAGGAGAATTGACGTTTCGGGCATAAGCCCTTCTTCAGGAATGAGGAAAGTGTGTACAGCAGGCTAAGATAAAAGGTAGGGAGGAGGGACTTGGGGGAGGGGCTTTGGAAAGCGATAGGTGGAGGGAGGTCAAGGTGAGGGTGATAGGCCGGAGTGGGGTGGGGGCAGAGAGGTCAGGAAGATGATTGCAGGTTATGAAGGCGGTGCTGAGTTCGAGGGATTTGACTGAGACAAGGTGGGGGAAGGGGAAATGAGGAAACTGGAGAAATCTGAGTTCATCCCTTGTGGTTGGACCGTTCCCAGGCAGAAGATGAGGCGCTCTTCCTCCAACTGTCGTGTTGCCATGGTCTGGCGATGGAGGAGTCCAAGGACCTGCATATCCTTGGTGGAGTGGGAGGGGGAGTTAAAGTGTTGGGCTACGGGGTGGTTGGGTTGGTCGGTCCGGGTGTCCCAAAGGTGTTCTCTGAAACGTTCCGCAAGTAGGCGGCCTGACTCCCCAATATAGAGGAGGCCACATTGGGTGCAGCGGATGCAATAGATGATGTGTGTGGAGGTGCAGGTGAATTTGTGGTGGATATGGAAGTGTCCCTTGGGGCCTTGGAGGGAAGCAAGGGGGGAGGTGTGGGCGCAAGTTTTGCATTTCTTGCGGTTGCAGGGGTAGGTGCCGGGAGTGGAGGTTGGGTTGGTGGGGGGTGTGGACCTGACGAGGGAGTCACGGAGGAAGTGGTCTTTTCGGAACGCTGATAGGGGAGGGGAGGGAAATATATCATTGGTGGTGGGGTCCGTTTGGAGGTGGCGGAAATGATGGCGGATGATACGTTGTACATAGAGGTTGGTGGGGTGGTAGGTGACGACCAGTGGGGTTCTGCCCTGGTGACGGTTGGAGGGGCGGGGCTCAAGGGCAGAGGAGCGGGAAGTGGAAGAGATGCGGTGGAGGGCATCGTCGACTACGTCTGGCAGGAAATTGCGGTCCTTGAAGAAGGAGGCCATCTGGGTTGTTCGGTTTTGGAACTTGTCCTCCTGGGAGCAGATGCGGCGGAGACAAAGGAATTGGGAATATGGGATGGCGTTTTTACAGGGGGCAGGGTGGGAGGAGGTGCAGTCTAGGTAGCTGTGGGAGCTACTCCTCCATCGCCAGACCATGGCAACACGACGGTTGGAGGAAGAGCGCCTCATCTTCTGCCTGGGAACCCTCCAACCACAAGGGATGAACTCAGATTTCTCCAGTTTCCTCATTTCCCCTCCCCTCATCTTGTCTCAGTCAAATCCCTCGAACTCAGCACCACCTTCCTAACCTCTCCGCCCCCACCCCACTCCGGCCTATCACCCTCACCTTGACCTCCCTCCACCTATCACATTTCCAAAGCCCCTCCCCCAAGTCCCTCCTCCCTACCTTTTATCTTAGCCTGCTGTACACACTTTCCTCATTCCTGAAGAAGGGCTTACGCCCGAAACGTCGATTCTCCTGTTCCTTGGATGCTGCCTGACCTGCTGCACTTTTCCAGCAACACATTTTCAGCTGCTATCTATCTAACCCCAGTTTCACCTGCCCTACGTGTTTTTTACAAGGCATTCTTTCACAGGATGTGGGCATCACTGGCTGTAGCAGTATCTGTTGCCTGTTCCCAAATGCCCTGAGAAGCAGGTGCGGCGAGCCACCTTCATGAACTGTTGCAGTCAATGTGATGTAGGTACACCTCAGTGTTATCAGGGAGGGAGGTCCAGGATTGGATCCAATGACAGTGGAAGGAACAGCAAGAAGTCAAGATGATGTGGGGTTACAAGAGGAAGCTGTAGGCCTCTGCCTATCTGTTGCCCTTGCCCTTCTCAGTACTCATCAGAGAAGGCTTGATGAGTTGCTGCAGGGCATCTTGTAGATAGCTGTTGTCGTGTGCACCTGTGGAAGGGGGAATAAATGTTTAAGCTGGCGAATGTGGTGCCAAGTCGGTTCTTTGTTCTGAATGGTGTTAAGTGTCTTTAGGGCTGCTGAAGCCTGCACTCATTCAAGGAAATGGGAAGTATTCCATCACACTCTCGACATTTGCCTTGTAGATGGCATTCAGGTGGTGAGATACTTACTGTAAAATTCCTCCTCTCTGACCTGCTCTTTTAGCCAGTATGGATGTGTGTGTGTGTGTGTGTGTGTGTGTGTGTGTGTGTGTGTGTGAGTGAGAGAGAGAGTGATATATATATATATAGTTTTTTTTTTAATTCATTCATGGGATGAGAGGGTCACTCAGCCAGCATTTATTGCCTATCCTTTTTTCACCCAGAAGGCAGTTTAGAGTCAACCACATTGCTGCTGATCTGGAGTCAAGCGTTGGCCGGACAAGTTAAGGCTGGCAGTTTTCTTCCCTAAAGGGAATGATGAACCAGATAGCTTTCTCTGACAATTGACAATGGGTTCATATTTATCATAAGGTTCTTAATTTCAGATTTACGTTGAATTCAAATTCCACCAACTGTCGTGTTGGGATTCAAATCTGGGTTCCCAGAACATGACCTGGGTCTCTGGACTAACAGTCCAGCAAAAATACAATGAGGCCATCACCTCCCCTCTGGATAATCCAGTTCAGTTTCTAGTCAGTTATGAGCTCCAGGATGGTGGGTGGAGGAAGAATTCATGGTCAGTAATGTTTGTCAAGAGATGCTAATTGGTTTATCTCTTACTGAAGGTGGTCATTGCTTGGTTCGTGAGACATGAACGTCACTTGCTACTTGTCAATCTAAAACCAGGTCTCATCTAGGTCTTGCTGCATTTTGACTTGGACTGCTTCAGTATCTGAGCAGTCATAAACGTTGCTGAACATCAAGCAATCATCGACAAACATTCCAACTTCTGATGGAAGGCAGGGCAACAATGAAGATGTTGTGGTTCTGTTCGCCAAGCTGGAAGTTTTTGTTGCAAACGTTTCGTCCCCTGGCTAGGCGACATCACCAGTGCTTGGGAGCCTCCTGCGAAGCGCTTCTTTGATGTTTCCTCCGGTGTTTATAGTGGTCTGTCCCTGCCGCTTCTGGTTGTCAGTTTCAGCTGTACGCTGTAGTAGTTGGTATATTGGGTCCAGGTCGATGTGTTTGTTGATGGAGTCTGTGGCTGAATGCCATGCCTCTAGGAATTCCCTGGCTGTTCTCTGTCTGGCTTTCCCTATGATAGTAGTGTTATCCCAGTCGAATTCATGTTGCTTGTTGTCTGCCGGGAATGAGAGTTGGCTATCCTTTTCTTCTTCTCTCGTGAATCGGATTCCTGAGAGTGTGGCATTCATGATCGGGTGTGTTTTTTCTATTTCCGTGTTTTTAATGATTACAAACGTGTCATCGACATATCTGACCCAGAGTTTGGGTTGAATTTGTGGTAGGACTGTTTGTTCTAATCTTTGCATAACTGCCTCTGCTATGAGTCCCGAGATTGGTGATCCCATGGGTGTTCCGTTGATTTGTTCGTATATCTGGTTGTTGAATGTGAAGTGTGTTGTGAGGCTCTCGGTGATTCACGAGAAGAAGAAAAGGATAGCCAACTCCCATTCCTAGACGTGATGGTACAGAGAACACCGAACGGAGAATTCACTACAAGGGTATACAGGAAAGCCACACACACAGACCAAGTCCTAAACTATGAAAGTAACCACCCCAACAGACACAAACGAAGCTGCATCAGGACACTATTCAAAAGGGCCACAACACACTGCAGTACACCAGAACTGCAAAAAGAAGAAGAGGAACACCTATACAAGGTATTCGCTAAAAACGGATACCCGTGCAACTTCATCAACAGATGCCCAAGAGAAAGACCACGGAACGAGGATATACCACAACCAAAAGGACTAGCCACACTACCATACATCAGGAGCATCTCAGAACTGACAGCCAGACTACTGCAACCCCGAGGACTCATAACGGCACACAAACCAACAGCCACGCTCAGACAACAACTCACCAGAACGAAGGACCCGATACCCAACATGAGCAAAACTAATGTACAAAATACCATGCAAGGACTGCACAAAACACTATATAGGACAAACAGGAAGACAGCTAACAATCCGCATACATGAACATCAACTGGCCACGAAACGACACGACCAGCTATCCTTAGTAGCCACACACGCAGACAACAAGCAACATGAATTCGACTGGGACAACACTACTATCATAGGGAAAGCCAGACAGAGAACAGCCAGGGAATTCCTAGAGGCATGGCATTCAGCCACAAACTCCATCAACAAACACATCGACCTGGACCCAATATACCAACCACTACAGCGTACAGCTGAAACTGACAACCGGAAGCGGCAGGGACAGACCACTATAAACACCGGAGGAAACATCAAAGATGTGCTTTGCAGGAGGCTCCTAAGCACTGATGATGTCGCCGAGCCAGGGGACGAAACGTTTGCAACAAAAACTTCCAGCTCGGCGAACAGAACCACAACAACGAGCACCCGAGCTACAAATCTTCGCACAAACTTTGAACAATGAAGATGGTTGGTCAGAGGCCACTGACCTGAGGGACTCCGACAGAAATGCCCTGGAGTGGAAATGATTGACCTTCAACAACCATAACCACCTTCCTCTGTGTGCATTATGACGCCAACCAGTATAGCCCCCCCGCTCCCCCTTGTGGATACTAATTGACTGTACTGGATTTATTCTGCTTTGTGGGTACAAGACATACTGGATGAATAACAAAAAGGTTGGATGCAAAACCTGCCATATATTTATCAATATGCCATTAAAAATATATACATTTCTAACAGAGAGTTACACATTAAAACCTCAGACAGACAGTCAACGCCCAATGTCATTTTATATTTACACTCGAGCAGATTCGAAAATTGTGGAGCTGGAAAAGCACAGCCAGTTGGGTAACATCTGAGGTGCAGCAGAATTGACGTTTCCAGCATAAGCTGTTCATCAGGAATGAGCTCATTCCTGATGAAGTGCTTATGCTCTATAAGTTTCAATTTTCCTGCACCTTGAAAGCTGCCTGACCGGCTGGGATTTTCCAGCTCCACACTCTTCAACTCTGATCTTCAGCATCTGAAGTCCTCACTTTCTCCAGAACAGATATTCATCAGTGAATGGTAATACTCACCCAGCGCTGTTTCTCATACTCTCTGCTCTGTGAATCTTGTTTCTTCTGGAATGTCCTGCAGAGATGAAAAAAATAAGTGAATTTGAGAACAAAGGGACAAATGTTTTCTACAAGTAGATTGATGACTTGGACATCCATTTGGAAATAGAATGACTTTCTCAGTGTCATTTATAAAGACTCGCCTTAAACTGTATTGAGCACAATTTCTGCGATTCACACCTTGAAAATGGGAATTTTGATACTCAAGAGGAATTGATGATGTCTAATTGTTACCCTCCTTCAATTCTTCCAGAAAAGCTTTATCAAGTAATTGTATGATTTGTAATTGTAATGATTTCTTACATTCTGCTTTGGTAAAGTGTTATACTGTGCTCTGTGTCTGTTCCTACCTCCCTACCCATACTTATCAGAGATTACTGTAACCCTTCACATCGTGGCTTGTGATCTTCCAACGTGTAACAAGTGGTGAGGCTCTGTCTGGTCTACACAGAACTCCCTTTTCCACTTCTTTTGAACCTTGCAACACTTAAGATGCATCTTGACAGATACAAGAATAGACAGGAAAAAGGACTTCATGGAGTCAAAATGTTATTAAATTCAAGAAAACATTGTATGTCAGCACAGCCTTGGTGGGTCAAAGGGTTGTTTCAGTGCTGTTCCCTTGTTTAATCCTTCCTAAGATACTGTTCTAGCAAAGTGTTATGAAGTTACTGTATCTTTGAGAGTGAATGTTGTTTTGCACTGAGACCTTACAAGCACCTGTTATATAACTAGCCAAGCAGTCTCAGATCAGACTGGAAAATATGTAACATTTGGCTGTAAAACAGATACCTGAGTCGTTTGCTGTTTTGACAACAATTTGAATTCAACCAGTTTAAATTATGCCCCAGGATAGAAAACCCAATTGAGTTTGAATTTATTGTTTTTACCAACTTCAAACCATTGAGACAATCGGATGGATCAGGCATTTTGAAAGTTAGACAGAAACCAACTGCCAGAGTAACTGCCGGCAAAACACTATCAAAGCTACCATTTTCATAAGAAACATCTCACTAGTGAAAAGAAACACGACAACTAAGGAAGATCTCCAGCAGAAAGACAGGCACCGACAACGACAGCTGCTGTATGGTTTTCAAATTAAGTTGATGCAATTTTAATATAGTTTTTATTGGAGTAGCATATTGTTGTTGGGTTGGAGTCAGATAACAAGCATTTAAAAGAAAGAGGGGCTTAGAATTGGGAATAGTTGTTGCATGTTTACTTTTGGAGTTAAGGAATTAATTGATATTATTTAATTAATAGTGAAATTTGGGATTTCTCGGTCATTCATATTTTAACAGATTACAAGGCAAGGTGAGCTTTTCTGTGTATTTGGTTTAATTAGCAGAAGGGTTCACTGCCATGTTGTAACAAATGGCCCCAGTGTTTCCACTCCTAGGTGATGCGTATCAATGCCAACTTTGGCAAAATCTGCCACTCTAGGCTGGCATGATGCAGGAGTACACAGAGCCCGATTACCAGGAGCTCATCCGAGTGTGAAGAGATTTGCATGAAGACGACAAAGCTAGGTGTCATTACCGGCAAGAAGTCAGCAACAAATTCAACTGGAAATGAGGGAGAACTTATTTATCATGAGGATTATGATGATATAAAACTAGTGAGACAACGAGTGCTTGCAGCAAGGTATACAGCATTGAAGAGGAATTTATTTAACAAGGGAAAAGATGCAAGAGTGGAGGGTGAGAAGAGGAGACTATTTGGACCAAATGGCCTGTTTCTGCATCATGCATTTCTGTGGATATGGATGGAAAGAATGAAGTAAAACCACATGAAGACGACACATGCGTGCACAGCTATTGGGCTGAAGTTCCTATTTCCCTGATGATATTTTATTAAGGTCTATTTTGTCCTGGTTCTTTTTAAACAGTGTTTACAGCAGAGGTACATGGCTGTCTACTCAAAGCCATGAGAGTAAACAGTTTGAGATGCCCTAGGCTTGTGAGGAAAAAAAAAGTGTAGAAGTAACCTAACTGGGTTGCGCAAGCTCCCACAAAAGCAGGATTTTTAGTATTTTAATTTTCAATAGAGTTTGTTGCTAGTTGTTGGAGCTGGGTGAAAGCTGTAGTACATATCTCTCTGCTACCCAGTTTTCTCTTCATGTTTTTTCTATTGCTGCTTGAATTGCATAGGAGACAAAATCATTTTCTGAACTTGCCTCGTGCCAAGGGTGTGTTTCTGGGATGTTACTACATTGGAACAGTTACTGTTTAATAGTAAAATTATTATTCTGTTAAATTTTCCAATAGACTTCAATATTTCAATATCTTCTTTCTTTTGTTGTATCTTAACAATAGTATCTGAAGAAACTAATGTTTTGCTTCAAAATTGGTAGTTTGACCGGTCAAATTGTATCGGGTACCCAACACCTTACACTTGCCTTTAAAGTAAGAAAAGGGGTCTAAACTATCTTCTGAATATGTTTTGAAGGGGTTCAGTCTGGTCCGTAGCAAATTGGGGCTCTTGTCAGGATCAAAATCTCTAATTCCATATCGGGGTTTAGGATTGTTGGACTCAAAAAGACTGAGTGTCCAGTGTTGGTGTTTTTTTTTATTTCGGGAGTTGCATTCGGTTGTTTAAATCGGGTGTGTGTTGTGTAATTATGACTCTTTCAGTTGTTTCAAGTTCCTGGGGGTGCAAGTCACTTCGGGAGTTTCATAGAAAGTGAGCAAAGCAAAGCATTTGGAATTGGTAACAAGATAGAGTTAAGTTGCCTGTGTCTGGCAAGAAAGGGGAGATATTTGTGGCAATCACACAGCATTTAACAATGGCCAGGAGTGCCACTGGCATCTTTGGAAATTGCTGAAATTCAATTGAAAGAGTGTTTTGTTTGCAATTTGAATGCAACACCTTACACTTGCCTTTAAATTAAGAAAACACTCAGGTCTGGACAGGCTTCTGAATATATTTTGAGGGAGTCTGGTCTGGTCCATAACATTCCAATGCTGTAAATCAAACAGCAGACCCTGTTGCTACCATCCAAAGAAGCAAAGGTGACAAGGTGCTATGACTTACTTTTGTTGGTCGATCTGACTAGACCTCTCCTTGAAGCGTTGCTCCCTCAGCTCAGACTCTCTGCGTTCCCTCTCCGTCCTTTCCTTTTCTAAGCCCTCCTGTTCCAGCGCCTTCCTCCTTTTATCATCTTCTCTTCGCTTTTCTTCATCTATCTGTGGATTAAAAATAGGAGACATTAGTTTTCTATTTGTTTGCTGTGAGGTAGACAAGGTAAATCCAATGCCAGCAGCCACCACAACTGATCTCAAGGGGATCCCATCCTGCCATACTTGCTGTGACCTCAGGCAGTCCAGTTATAGTTCAGATTCAAAGCTTGAAGCATGGCTAGAGGGCAAATACTGCTCCATTCCTGCTGTCTTGCATATAGACAAAGTTAGTTAAACATCACACAAAACCAGATTATAGTCTAGCTGGTTTATTTTGAAGTACAAGCTTTCAGAGCTCTGCTCCTTCATCAGGGAGCACTTCAACAGCAAGGTTTAGCCATCACTAGCAAGGCCAGCATTTCTTAGCCTCTGTATGGCCCCAGCAAAGTGGTGGCATTCAACCTTCTTAAACACTGCTCTTAGTCGCTTGGACAACAGGCAGCTGACAGGTTAAAACTGCTGGTGTGTGGTTGGAGTTACAAACAGGATAAGGGCTCAATAAGGGCTCAATAAACCCACTGCTTTAAAACCAGCCTCTTCCCAGAGTTTTCTAACTGAACTCACATGGTCCACCACTATAGTGGGATATCAATATCCAGCCTCTGGATCAGTCATGATCTGGGGTCACACAGAATCTGGGATAGAAGTGACATGTACAATCCCCAGGACTGGATGGGATCTATCCCAGGTTGCTCAGGCAGGCAAGAGGGGAAATATTGGGGCCCTGACAAGATATCTTTGTAACATCCTCAAACACAGGTGAAGTGCCAAAGGAGTGGAGAGTTGCTCACGTTGTCCCCCTGTACAAGAAGGGTAGTAGAAATATTCCAGGTAACTACAGACCATGAGCCTGACGTCAGTGGTGGGACAGTTGCTGGAGAATGTACAGGATAGGATCTGTTAATATTTGGAAGAGAAAGGGCTTATCAGTGATAGGCATCATGGTTTTGTGTGGGGGAGATCATGCCTTAACAACGTAATCCAGTTCTTTGAGGAAGTGACCAATTTGATAGATGAAGGAAGGGCTGGAGATGTCATTACGTGGACTTTAGTAAGGCATTTGATAAAGTTCCCCGTGGTAAACTAATGGAGAAAGTCAAGTCACATGGGTGTGCAGGGTGTTCTAGCTAGGTGGATAAAGAACTGGTTGAGCAACAGGAGACAGAGTAACAGTTAAAGGGAGTTTCTCAAAATGGAGAGATTTAGATTAGATTACATTACAGTGTGGAAACAGGCCCTTCGGGCCAACAAGTCCACACTGACCCGCCGAAGCGTAACCCACTCATACCCCTACATTTACCCCTTACCTAACACTATGGGCAATTTAGCACGGCCAATTCACCTGAATCTGCACATCTTTTAAACTGTGGGAGGAAACCGGAGCACTCGGAGGAAACCCACGCAGACACGGGGAGAACGTGCAAACTCCACACAGTCAGTCACCTGAAGAGGGAATTGAACCCGGGTCTCTGGCACTGTGAGGCAGCAGTGCTAACCACTATGCCACCGTGCCGCCCACATGTGACCAGTGATTTTCCACAGGGATCAGTGCTGGGGCCACTGTTGTTTGTGATATACATAAACGATCTGGAAGAGGGCATTGGTGGTCTGATCAGTAGGTTTGCAGATGATATAAAGATTGGCAGAATAGCAGAAAGCATAGAGGAACTGTCAAAGAATACAAGAGAACATAGACAGACTGGAGAGTTGGGCAGAGAAGTGGCAGATGGAGTTCAATCCAGGCAAATGTGAGGTGATGCATTTTGGAAGGTCTAATTCTAGAGCGAACTATATTGTAAACAGAAGAGCCTTGGGAAAGGTTGATGAGCAGAGCGATCTGGGAGTTAAGCAACTTTGTACCCTTAAGGTTGCTGCACAGGTGGATAGAGTGGTCAAGAGGGCGGGGTATTGAGTATAAGAGCTGGCAGGTCATGTTAAAATTGTACATGACTTTGGTTCAGCCACATTTAGAACACTGTGTACATTTAGAACACTGTGTACAGTCCTGGTCGCCGCATTCCCAAAAGGATGTGGACGCTTTGGAAAGGGTGCACAGAAGGTTTACGAGGATGTTGCCTGGTATGGAAGGTGCTAGCTATGAAGAGAGGTTGAGTAGGTGAGGATTGTTTTCATTAGAAAAAAGAAGATTGAGGGGGGACCTGATTGAGGGCTACACAATCATGAAGGGTATAGACACGGTGGATAGAGATAAACTTTTCCACAGGGTGGGGGATTCAATAACGAAAGGTCAGGCATTCAAGGTGAGAGGTGAAAAGTATAAGGGGGATATATGCATAAAGTACTTTACACAGAGTGGTAGGTGTCTGGAACGCGTTGCCAGCAGAGGTAGTAGAAGCAGACACGGTAGATTCATTTAAGGTGCGTCTAGACAGATGCATGAATAGGTGGGGAGCAGAGGGGTACAGATCCTTAGGAATTGGGCGATAGTTTTCGACAGTGAATTTGGATCGGCTCAGGCTTGGAGGGCCAGTTCCTGGACTGTAAATTTTCTTTCTTCTTTGTTCTTGTTCACATCCGACCAGGAAGAGCACATCGCTCTACTAAAGGCCATCTTTGCACCTTAATCTATAGAAAATAGCACAGTCTTACTGCTCTAAAAAGCACTGCTCCAGTCTAACTTAGTACTTATATTTTAAATTTTAATGACCAACATCAATCCTACAGTGTGCAGAACCAAACCCTTACCTGGGTCTGTGCCCAGAAACTTGCTTTGTTCGCACTTTGGATTTCTGACATTGCATTAGTCTTCTTATAAACGGAACCCTGAAGGAAGAAAACGGCAGAAAAGGATGGAGTTGTAATAACAGGTTGCCAATCCACATAACCATCAGCTTTGAACCCAGTTTCTATTGACATCATTGGCCTGTTACAAGAGTTAGATCTCAGAAGGGACAGCTCAGAGCATCAGGTTTCCCATCATTTGAGCACTGATCCTTGCTATCACACAGACAGTTGCAACCATGTCTTGTGCTCACTACTGACAAGGTCTAGGGTTTCCCTTAGATGCAGAAATATGTGGGCAAAGTGCTGGAGAGGAACAGTCACTGGTCAGCACCAATCCAACACAGGCCTACACCTTCTGCAAGAACAAATACAGAGACTGGAATGTATTTGGAGGCTATGAACTTAGCATGTGCCATTGACCAGTCTGTCACACACCAACTCAAGAATGTTACAAGGCACCATCACCAGCCCTCTTGACCTTCATGTTTTTAACTACAGGCTGACGTCCTTCCAGTGGAGGGGACAGGGCTAGCTTTTACTCAGCACTTCATCAAAATTCTGTCAAACATCCAGAGAGTCACTGTGTCATACAGCACAGAAACAGACCCTTCCGTCCAACTTTTCAGCAGCAGCCTGGCATCCAAATCTGGTCGAGTCCCATTTGCCAGCATTTAGCCCATATCCCTCTAAACCCTTCCTATTCCTATACCCATCCAGATGCCTTTTCAATGTTGCAACTGCTCAGCCTCCACCACTTCCTCTGGCTGCTCACTCCGCACATATACCTCTGCAAGAATAAAATGACCCCGCGGGTCTTTGCGTTGCCCAAACATTTTCTGTCCACTAGATTAACTTAATCTGCAGCTTTAATGGTGAAATTCACAAGTCGGCATATGAAACGGAGTTGTCTGTATATAGTATTTCAATTTCTATTAGGTGGATTTGTTCCGTGCTGTCGTGCAGTGTTCAGTCTGTATTTATGTTTGGACAGTTTTGTGTTCAATATATAATTCTATGACTTGTCTGTTGTGTGTTGCATGTAATTGTTTTTCTGTGCTGCTTTGTGTTGAGTATGCAATTGTCTCCCTATGCTGTTGTGTGTTCAATCTGTAATAGTCAATCTGGTGACTGTGTCGGAAAAAGTGCGGAGTATCATCCTGGAAACTCTTTGGTTGACACCAGAGCAGTGTGGCTTGGAGAGGGTCAGGTACAACTCAATCCCAGAACACCAACCTCTCACTTGCCTTCACTTCCCATCATTATGTCGCCTACCAGATCCTAAATACCGCTGACCATCACTTGGATTCATTTTGCACACCGCCTTGCTCTGCTTTCTCTCATCGAGACAGACTCACCACGGGTCCCTGTGGCTGAGTGTCCTGGAAGCGGGAGCTCTCCTTATGAAAGCTGTAGTTAGCACCCGAGGCCTTGGCCACTTTATTAATGATCACCTCAGGTTCCACATCCTCATCGGCACGAGCATTGATAGTAACATGGGCACCCTAGAGAGAAGTAAACATTTGACACCTACTCATATCAATGAAGCAAAATGCGCCAAGCTGCTTCAGAGGAGAGTAAGGAAATCACATTTAACACTGAGGAATATGGCAGGTGAGCCAAAACTGGGTCAAAGAGGTCAGCTTTAAAAGGCAGATGGAATTTTTACACTTCAGTCACTAGTTGTCTGAAGACAATGGTGAGGTGAAGAAAATCAGGGATGTGCATGAGACAAGAATTGGAAAAGCAAGAGATTTCGAAGGTCGTAGGGCTGGGAATATGATGGAAATACAGATGGAAATATATGGGGCCACGGGGAGACTGGAACTCAAGGATGAGAATTTAAAAGTGGGATTTTGCTGTAACTGGAGCCAGGTTTGTTTAGCAAGCATTGAGGTGGTAAGTGAACAAGGCTTGGGTCAGGTGGAAGAGGTTTGGGAAAAGTTGAGGTTTACAAAGTGGATGGCGAGCGAGGACGCCATTGAAATGGTCCAGTCTGAAGGTAACAAAGCATGACATAAAGAGGAAATTAGCTAAGGCAGAAACAAAAATCAACAGATAAACATTTGGAGCGATATTGAACACCTGGAACTGCCATATTTGAACACACCTTACCTTTAGAAAGTTGGCCACAGTGCTGACATGATTGGCACACAACCCCTTCCTGGCATCTTTCACTCCTTCACCAGTCTGAAGTGAAAGGGCAAAGTAAATAAGATTGAACGTGAATGTCACGTGGTCGGAGTCCCATTACAAGTAATAAAACATGTTACAGATTAGGCCAGACCCCCACAAAACGTTTTAAGAAGGTAGCCAAGACACTAACTTTTCCTTATTTTGAACATCAATGTGAAGTGCCGTGTTCCAAATGCAATGCAACTGGTCAAACTACTCAACGTTAAGCAAAACACAATTTATTTCAACATTACACTTAAAATCAAAACAAAAGAAAGAGGAATTTAGAGTAACTTAACAAATGGAAAACTTAACTGAATAATAAATAGCTATTACTAATTAACTGTTCCAATCTAGTAACATCCTGTAAACACAACCTATGGCAAAAAGGCAAACACAGAAACAGATTCTTATATGCAGTTCTCCAGTCCAGAAGGAAGAAACATGAAGAAAATATTCAGAGAAAGTAGCAGCTGGGAGACATTCACTGAAGCTTCCAACTCTTTTGAGACCCCAAAGGCTTCTGCTTAAAACTTAGCCTAAAAACTACAAAACAAAACTAGAGAACCTGGTCTGAGAGAGCTGGCCACATCCAGGCTGCTTCCTTTGTTCTAACTTTTAAAATAAACCTCAAAGGCTTATAAATTGTTTAGTTTCTTCAAGACTACTCGCACCACTACCTTACAACCTCTCTTCAAAAGCAAAACCAAGACAAAATAACATCAAAGTGATAGCATCGTCACAATTGCAGTACAATGTGTCCCTCAAAAATGAAAAGAAAACATGGCTATAAGCATCATGGCTCTCTTGGAAACTGTACTGACCAATAGATTCCAAGATAGGAAAAGGATTTAAAACTGATTCTTGTAGAGTTATGATGTTACACAGAATAAACATATGCTAGAGGAGATATGACACAAAAGGTTAAGGAGGGACACGAAATGTCAGAGAATGTGCAAAGCAGGACTTTGCTAAAGAATGGCTCCCAAAGAAAAATCATTGCATTAGCAGGATTTCACAGCACAGTGACCATTCATCAATCATCTTCAGATAAGGACAAGAAAATATCTTTCAATAACGACAATTGAGTCAACTCAAGATGAGCAATACTGTGCTGTAATTTGATACTTACCCAGTTGATGAGGACATATTTGGGCAATCCTGAGTTGGGGTCTTTCACTCGACAAAAAGCATACATCACTTTTCCACTGTTTAGTTCTTCTACCAACTCCTCAAGACCCCCATCTGAAAAAGACACAAGGCTAAACTCAGTACAAGAGATGCACCCAGCGAATTCATCCACAGTCCTCATCTTTCAAGGGAGGAACTTGACCCTTGGATTTATTAATAATGGCACATCCTGATAGACGAAGAGAAGGGAACTGCCTTGTTGCTGGACAAGACATCAGATTGGAAGCTCAATGTAAGGTCAAAGAGGACACAGTTTGTTATCACTTTTGTTTAGCCTGAGAGTCTGTAATACTAATTTAGGTGGATGCATGTGGAGCTCCTCCAAAGTGGCAAGGTCAGAGAAGCAGTCTGGAAAGTATCACAGGAGGGGGAACCTAACCTCATTTCTGGAGGAGATGCTTTGCGAAGAGGCTGGGGGAACATTCATCACTGGAAGACTCATTAGACAAGGGTGTACTGTATATAAACAAAAAGATGTGCATTGGCTGGGATTGAACAAGTGAAGGAAATCTCAGTGTGCTAGACGAGAGTCAGATCGATCTTCAAACAACCGGAGAATCAGATATTATAGAAGTGCCACACATTGATTGTTTCAGGGCTATAACAAAGGAAAGAAAAGTTGTTGAGAAAGATCCAGGGCACTGTTATCACTGTCTGTAGAAACTGACTAAAACATAGAATTGAAATTCATTTCTCTTTATCCTTGCCTAAGACCATAAGATGTAGGCCATTCAGCCCATCGCGTCTGCTCTGCCATGGCTGACATGTTTCTCAACCCCAGTTTCCGCCCTTTGCCTCGTAACCCTCGATTCCCTTACAAATTAAGTATCCATCTTTGTCTGAAATACATTCAGTAATTCCACAGCCCTCTATGGCAATCAGTCCCATTTTCACCAGCCTCTAGCTGAAGAAAGTTGTCATCTCAGTTCTCCAGTCTTGTCTCTCTCGTCTGAGAATCTGTCATCAGGTCCTCACCCTACGAGTGGAAACATCTTTTCCACATCCCTCTCAGTATTCTAAGTTGCAAACAGATTCCCCCTTCAGCCTTCTAAACTTGATTGAGTACAGACCAAGAATCCTCAACTGCTCCTTTGGACAAGCCCTTCATTTTTTTCACCTCCTCTTGAATATTCCAATGCCAGCACATCCTTCCTTAGATACAAGGCCCAAAAGTGCTCACAATATTCCAAACTGGGTCTGACCAGAGCCTGATACAACCTCAGGAATACATCTCTGCTTTTGTTTTCTAGCCCCCTTGAAATTAATGCTAACTTGGCCAACTGAATCTGTATGTTAAACTGAACAGAATCCTGAAGTGTGACTCCCAAGTCTCTACGTGCTTCAGGTTTTTGAAGCCTTTCCACGTTTACAAATTAGTCCACACCTCCTCTTCCTCCCCAAGTGCATAACCTCACACTGTATTCCACCTGCCACTTCTTTGAACATTCTTCTCGCCTGTCCAAGTTCTCCCTACTTCCTCAACAGTACTTGCCTCTTCACCGATTTTTGGGTTATCTGTAAACTCGGCAACAATGCCCTCACTTACTTCATCCAGATCGTTAATTTATCATGTGATGAGCTGTGATGCCAACATGGACCCTTCTGGAACTGAACTGGTCACCAGCTGCCATCCTGAAAAAGACCCCTTTACCTCTACACTCGCCAGTCAGCCAATCCTCTATCCGTGTCAATATCTTGGCCCAAATACCATGGGTTCTTATTTTATTTAAGAGCTCCTATGCAGCACCTTGTCAAAGGCTTTCTGGAAAACCATATAGATCATATCCATTATAAATATGAGGTGCTGCATTTTGGGAAAGCAAATTTTAGCAGGACTTATACACTTAACTGAAAGGTCCTAGGGAACGTTGCTGAACAAAGGGACCTTGGAATTCAGGTTCATAGCTTCTTTAAAGTAGAGTACAGGTAGATAGAATAGTGAATGCAGCATTTAGTATGCTTTCCTTTATTAGTCAGAGCATTGAGTATAGGAGTTGGGAGGTCATGTTGCCGCTGTACAGGATGTTGGTTAGGTCACTTTTGGAATATTGCATGCAATTCAGGTCTCCTTCCTATTGGAAGGAAATTGTGAAACTTGACAGGGTTCAGAAAAGATTTACAAGGATGTTGCCAGGGTTGGAGGATTTCAGTCAGAATAGGCTGGGGCTGTTTTCCCTGGAACGTCGGAGGCTGCAGGATGACCCTATAGAGATTTATAAAATCATAAGGGGCATGGATAGGGTAAATAGCCAAAGTCTTTTCCCTGGGGTGGGTGAGTCCAGAACTAGAGGGCATAGGTTTAGGGTGAGAGGGGAAGGATATAAAAGGAACCTAAGGGGCAACTTTTTCCACACAGAGTGGTGCGAGTTTGGAATGAGAGGCCAAAGGAAATGGTGGAGGCTGGTACAATGACAGCATTTAAAAGGCATCTGGATGGGTACACGAATAGGAAGTGTTAGATGGGTATGGGCCAAGTGCTGGCAAATGGGACTAGATTAGGTTGGAATATCTGGTCGGCATGGATGAGTTGGACCGAAGGGTCTCTGTCTGTGCAGTACATCTCTATGACTCTATATCCACTGGCTCTTCTTTGTCTAACTTACTCATTACCTCCTCAAAGAATTCTACAAAGTTCGTCAGACGTGATCTCCACTTGATGAAGCTATACTGACTCACCCACTGTTTTGTCATGCACTTCCAAGTACTGCACAATCTTGTCCTTAATAATGGATTCTAAACTTGATCTTAGCAATTACAGAGGTCAGTCGAATTGGTCTAGTTTCCTGCCTTCTACCACATTCCCTTCTTTTACAGGGTGCCACATGAGCCATTTTCCAGTTCTCTTGGGACCCTCCCTGACTCGAGGGATGTCTGAAAGATTATCACCGAATCTCTACAATCTCCACCAGTTGTTTTCTTCAGAATCCTGAGATGTCTTCTATCTAGTCTGGGTACTATTAAACAATGTGGCACCCTGTAAAAGAAGCCACAGATGACAAGGGGTCGATGTCATCCTCACCTCCAGTTCCTGCCACCCGTAGATCATTGCTGTTGCCTTCATAAGTAAAAAGGGCCCTGAAAAACAGAAAACAATACAATCAGATTTCCTCTCATCCTTATAGATAGTGCCCACCTCTCAAAAGGAAATAAGCTGGACTGAAACACTGCTATACGCAGCCATCACTTGGCATTGGTCCAATAACAGTTGGATAATAGGCAATGTTATTCAGCACACTTGCAGTTAATGGTGGTAAAATCAAACAGGTCAAACATTCAACACGAACCTCCCCTCCCAGTGCTTGTAAACTGAGAAATTCTCACCTCAAAAGCTAGTACATGACAGTACTGCAACCACTCACTCCATGATTAGCACCATGGGTTTTGCGTTTGCCTCCAAGTGTGGTCTTGTTGGATACGGAGTCAACAGCCTCCGATTACCACTCGAGACAAATTCAAGGGGAATTTGGGACTGAATCTGAGCCATGGCAGACTGACTGTTCCTCTACTTAGCATGAACTAGACCAATTGTACAGATAGCATCTGCCAAATGGAGACTCAAAATTGCAAAAATCTGTCATGACAGCTTCGTACTGGGTGTCAACCTGCCTGTCATGAACCATCACTCCGATTCGCTGTCACTTTGCACTGGAGGCAAGGGAGTTAACGCATCTCACCCAAGCTGCAATTCCAAGGCCCAGAAGTTTCAGATTTGCCCATGTAGCAGATGTATAAGCCTTTTTTCAGCTAGCTTCCTGCTTGTGGCACAGAGAGATCATGGACTTTATTGGACCCCCCTCTCCCCACATTTGCTATTTTCCCCAGAGTGTTTTCACACATCTGCCCCACAGTCTTGCAAACTATTTCATTCTTCATTTATCAGTCCATTCCTTTTCTAATCTGTCTCTGACACTTTTTTAAACCCAGATCACAACAATTCTGCATTCAAAGATAACCTTTTACCCATGATCTTGTGGGCGGCACGGTGGCACAGTGATTAGCACTGCTGCCTCACAGCACCAGAGACCCGGGTTCAATTCCCGCCTCAGGCGACTGACTGTGTGGAGTTTGCACATTCTCCTAGTGTCTGCGTGGGTTTCCTCCAGGTGCTCCGGTTTCCTCCCACAGACCAAAAATGTGCAGGTTAGGTGAATTGGCCATGCTAAATTGCCCGTAGTGTTGGGTGAAGGGGAAAATGTCGGGGAATGGGTCTGGGTGGGTTGTGCTTCAGTGGGTCGGTGTGGACTTGTTGGGCCGAAGGGCAATCTAATCTTAATGCAGCATCCTCTCCTGCCAGAAGGAAGTCCTTATTGACTTTGTTCCCCAAACCACTCAGAATCTTGAGCACTTCATCTCTTTATTCAAATTAACAGAGGAAGTTAGACCAGGAGAAGAACTATTTTATTATCAATCTGTTCCGCAGGACTGAGGAAGCCACCATCCTGAAAAGAAAAAAGGCTCTGTTACTTGGCCACACTCTGAGTGGTGTCAGCAGCATGATCAGAAGTGTCAGCATGCACAAAGCACAATAAAGGCTTATCACATTGACAGAAAGAAGTTGAAAATGTACATCAAAAGGAGATAAATATATGGAATAATCTGCCAGGCAAGACTATCAGATCTTGGCTAAGGAGAAAGTGAGGTCTGCAGTGGATGAACAGTTGGTGCAGTGGATGAACTGTTCAACCTCCTCGTGCTCCAACGAGGAGGTTGAACAGTTCATCCACTACACCAACACCTTCCACCCCGACCTCAAATTCACCTGGACAGTCTCGGACTCCTCCCTCCCCTTCCTAGACCTTTCTGTTTCTATCTCAGGCGACCGAATCAACACGGACATCTACTACAAACCTACCGACTCCCACAGCTACCTGGACTACACCTCCTCCCATCCTGCCCCCTGTAAAAACGCCATCCCATTCTCCCAATTCCTTCGTCTCCGCCGCATCTGCTCCCAGGAGGACCAGTTCAAAATACGTACAACACAGATGGCCTCCTTCTTCAAGGACCGCAGTTTCCCCCCCGACGTGGTCGACGGTGCCCTCCACCGCATCTCCTCCACTTCCCGCTCCTCCGCCCTCGAGCCCCGCCCCTCCAACCGCCACCAGGACAGAACCCCACTGGTCCTCACCTACCACCCCACCAATCTCCATGTACAGCGCATCATCCACCGTCACTTCCGCCACCTCCAAACAGACCCCAGCACCAAGGATATATTTCCCTCCCCTCCCCTATCAGCTTTCCGTAGAGACCACTCCCTCCGCGACTCCCTTGTCAGATCCACACCCCCCACCGACCCAACCACCACTCCCGGCACCTTCCCTTGCAACCGCAGGAGGTGCAACACTTGCGCCCACACCTCCCCCCTCACTTCTCTCCAAGGCCCCAAGGGAAACTTCCATATCCGCCACAGATTCACCTGCACCTCCACCCACATCATCTACTGCATCCGCTGCAGCTGGTGTGGCCTCCTCTATATTGGGGAGACAGGCCGCCTACTTGCGGAGCGATTCAGAGAGCACCTCTGGGCCACCCGGACGAACCAACCCAACCAACCTGTGGCACAGCATTTCAACTCCCCCTCCCACTCCACCGAGGATATGCAGGTCATTGGACTCATCCACCGCCAAACCACAACAACCCGACGGTCGGAGGAGGAGCGTCTTATCTTCCGACTGGGAACCCTCCAACCGCAGGGGATGAACTTGGACTTCACCAGTTTCTTCATCCCCCCTCCCCCCACCCTGTCTCAGCCGGATCCTTCCAGCCCGGCACCGCCTTCCTGACCTGCAGTCTTCTTCTTGACCTCTCCGCCTCCACCCTACTCCGACCTATCACCCTCACCTTGACCTCTTTCCACCTATCACATTTCCAACTCCCCTCCTCCAAGTCCCTCCTCCCTACCTTTTATCTTCTCCTGCTGAACACTCTCTGCTCATTCCTGAAGAAGGGCCTGTGCCCGAAACGTCGAATCTCCTGTTCCCTGGATGCTGCCTGACCTGCTGTGCTGTTCCAGCAATAAAGTTTCAACTTAGATCTTGGCTAAGGACAGCTTAACGTGTGGTGAATCAACAGCATTATCATCGATTGTTAGAACCATGGAGGACATTTGGCCCATCACATCTGTGCTGTCTTTGAAAGTTTTGTTGATGATATTACAATGGAGGCGGTCTGTTCCCCCTCCAGACACTTAAACTGGAATAAGAAAACCATTCAGCTCTATAAGCCCAATGACATTTCAGTTAGATCAATGTCAGTAATGTCATGAGACAGTTTCCAAAAAGAAATCTATTGATCCTGATATCAGCGATATCAATTGCACCAGAATACAAATCCAATAAGAGAAGTGCTCCACAGATTTCCCTAACTGATTATTCACATCAAGACTCACCAGTCCAAACTTCAAATTGATTCTCTTGTCCTGGGCTTGACCAACCAGAGGAACTAGTTTATCTAACCAGTGTTTTCAATCAACTTGAAAACATCACTGAACCATTTCATCAAAAAATCTGAGAGAGATCTTGCTGAACACAAATAGGCTGCTGAGTTCCTAAACTCCACCTCTGGCCAGCATTCAAGATTTGTGACAAAAGTAAGTTGAGATTTTCATAGGGTGCAAGTCACTTATTGTGCTATTGGTGTGGAGTATTACAAACAGGAGTGCACAAGACTTCATGACAGGACTATCTAAGTTGAGCAGAAGGGCTTGAGGAACTGCAAGGTTTGTCCTCATGTATATTTTAATTGTCTAAAGCAAGTGGCATTGCCATATAATACGTAATGAAAACTAGAGGATGCAAAGGCCATCGAAAAAGCAGTCTCTCTTTCAAGGCTGATGGCCACATGTGTTACTCTCAAAGACCTAGGCCCAGGTCATGTGCCCAAGAAGAGCTTGACCATCTCAGGAGAAAGTGAGGACTGCAGATTCTCAAGATCAGAGTTGAAAAGTGTGGTGCTGGAAAAGCACAACCGGTCAGGCAGCATCGCTTTTCCAGCACCAGACATTTCGACTCTTGATTATCTCAATAAATTACCAGAAAAGTGTAGTGACTGGCAACTGTAGCACTAAGAATATTTTGTATCTCCAGCTGTGTCAAATTCAACTGACAAGCGTTTCGGCATTTCAACATTTGCACAAAGATGTTGCCGGGGGCAAATCGTGAATTGAGGTTAACCATCGAATGAGCACTTCAGTTTTGTTCAACTTTTATGGATCCATACTAGTCCTTTTGATTTACTGAGCTTTGTTTAGCACAACAAAATAGTTTCACACTGCATGTCAATTGCATGTTTACAAGTTTTATTTTACATCATAAACGCACAAGGCAATAGATGAATTTGCGAAACTGTGAATTTTAAATACTGGACAAAAGCCTTAGATCTTATTGTTTTGAAAAGGCTGAGGGGTGGTCAGATTAAGATTGTGAAAGATAGGTAATATTTTGATGTAATAGATACAGAACAATTGTTTCCTCTTGTGAAAAACAGCAAAAACAGAGGCCTTCAATATAAAATGGTCAGCTTTGGGAGCATGCAGAATTCATTCTCACAGGGACCAGTTGAGATGAATAATATAAATCACTCGAGGGAAGTTGGAAACATTTATGATGGAGAAAGGAATTGAAGGATTGACCTTTTCAATTGAACCACGTCAAGTGACAGGAGTTGCGTGTGGACTAGAATCACCATTGTCCATCTGTTGGCATTTAATTAACCGCAACAGGCCCGTGCAGTCAGATTTGCTATAACACGTGTTTCTTCAATACAAATCCGCTATAAACACAATTGAAGAATTTAGACCATTCTTTGTAGAACGTGAACTTTCATGATCTGTATTGGCTATAATGCAGTTCCAGTCCTGTTGGCTTAATTGGTGCTGCTATTATGTGATTTTTTTTAAATGCAGGATCGCACAGGAACGGAACTATCATGTTAAATCAGAACAAACTGTCTTGCAAAATGCTTATCAGCAAATAACAAGCTGAATATCTAACAAATTGTGAAAGCACAAAGAACAAGTTCCTTTGTAGCTCGGAGACAGGTGAGCTGAGAAGGTTTGGAGAAGGTTACAGCCTCTTCTGATACAACGCGACAGTTCCATTCCCTTGCAATGCCGAATTTTAAGAAAATTGTGTCATAGCAACTCCATTTAAGTCAATGGGGCCAGAATCATGTTTTTGTCACTACCGGTCAGGAAAGTTTGTGTTCTACAAATAATAGTGTAAATTCTTCAATCGCCAATTTGTGTCAAAGAAACACATTCTGGCAGAACCAACTGTACTGAGAAAAGCCAAACCAAGGTCACAACTGGAGTTTGCTCACAACTGCATTTTGTATTTTGTCAGTTACACTAAAATCCAATTGGCAATATGAACAAATCATTAAAGCATGCAAATTTAATTCTCATTTGGAGGTGGCTGGTGTTGTGTAATTGCTATTCTAGTTCCCGATTTCCTGTTCTTCCTGTTTATTGAACAGCACAAGTTCTTCTTTCACACAGCTTTTGCCAAAGTTCAAACAGTGGGTCAACAACCACATCTTTTAGCTCTCTTTGCTCCCAGAAAAACAGACTTTATCTCTTCAATCTCTTCTTATAAATGAGAGGTCTCATGCGTGGAACTATGTTTTAAAACATCTTCTACTCTGTCTCCCATGTCCTTAAATTCATCTTTAAATGCACCATACAGAACTAGATATAACACCGCAAGCGGAGGCCAAACCAATGACTTAGCCAAGTTCAAAACAACATACTTGCTGTTGTACTCTACATTCTATGAATACAGCCTGAGATACTGACTGCTTTGTCATTTTAAATGATCTATGCACATATCCATCCAGGTCCCTGTCTTCTTGCATCCTTTTTCAAGATTTTTGGGGTTTTTTTGTGGTTTCTCTGTATTGCTCCTACTAAAGTTGATACATCTGTCCATTTAGTTTCATCAAGCACTTATCAGCAATTCTTTTGTCATTTTGAAATTCTGCACCATCCTCCTTGGTTAATCATGTTTCAGAGTTTGATGCCCGTCTCAATCTTTGGAATGATGCCCTACATTGTTAACATGTCTCAGGGAAGGTCCCAACACACACCCGTGACACTATGATTAAATGGTGGAGTAGACTCGATGGGTTGAATGGCCTTACTTCCACTCCAGTGTCTTATGGTCTAATATTTTATGACACACCTTTCTCAAACCCAAAAACACATGTATTAACCAATCCCCTTGACTTCAAACAGCCAATTATGTATTTATGTCCTGGCATAACTCTTTACACTATCTTCCTACACCTCAGTTAAAAGAGAAAAGAATCCTGTATGCCCTCCTAAATGCCTTAACTGTCCTGCCATTTTCAGGTGTCTACAGACATTCATGTTCAAGTCCATTTCTTTTTCAAGATGAAGTCCTATCCCTTTCAAGATGGCAGCAGAGTAACATGCAACAGGGTTCCTGCTTGGTAACTGGCTGCAGGAGCAGAAACAGACTGTAAGGCAGTGAGAACAAGCAGCAAGGTATTCAAAGGAGGGAGTGGGAGCAGGAACAGGCTAAGGCAGGGAGACCAGGCAGCTCAGAGCAGCGGCAGGGGTGAGGTCAGGTTCTGGTGAGGAATGCAAGCCCAGCATGGTCAGGCACTTATGGACCGTGATGTTGAACTGTTAACTGTGTTTCTTTGCTTTTCTACATTTTAACAAGGACAGAAATGTTTAACTTTTTAAAACTTTGTTTTCTTTATTTTTCTGCTTTGTACCAAGATTCTGTACTTTGATACCATTATACTGAAGACAGCATCTTAAGTGGAAACGTATAAACTTTTCACATGTTCATGTGAACACGTGACAATAAACCTAATTTAATTCAAATAATTCCGGCCCATCCCCCAGTTTTATTTGCCTTGCCCAAATACAATATCTCACTTATCCATTAACATTTATTGTTCCACCCACAAAATTAATGTACCAATATCTTGCTATTTGCAACTTTCTCTGCACCAACTACATGGCCAATTTAGGTTATCATCTGCAAAGCCGAACTCCTCAATTTAAAAACAGCAATGTGATCAAAATATACTTCCTGGTTCTTGTTCTAAACTCACATCCAATAGAATTTATTCTTGGATTCCATAGCCAGTTACATTTAAGACCAACATGCAGTTTTGGACACAGTTCTTCAGGAAATGCAGATGAGAGTTGGCTTAAAATTATTCTGGGGATAAAGAGTTTGAGGTGAACTAAGAACATTGTAGATGTTGGGCTGCAATTGAGAGAAAATCAGAAGGCAATTTGACAAAGATATTCAAATCATAAATGGCCTGGATAAAACAAAAAAACTGCACTAATAACAGAATCAAAGATAGACAAGCACAAGGCTGGACGAACACAACAAGCCAGGCAGCACCATGAGATGGAGCAGTCAAACTTTCGGGTGAGACCCTTCAGAGGTTTACACCCAAAACATTGACTTTTTCACCACCTGATGCTGCCTGGCACCACTAATGGAAGTGTTGCTGGAATCCTTGGATGCTGCCTGACCTGCTGCGCTTTTCCAGCAACACATTTTCAGCTCTGATCTCCAGCATCTGCAGACCTCACTTTCACCACTAATGGAAGTATCACGATCCAGAGAACACGGATTTAAACTCATGGACAAAAGAAACAATCCAGACAGGAGGAGAATTTCTTTTCATGTAGTGTGTGGTGGAGGCAAGTTCACCAGAGATATGGAAATTTTTTAAAAAATGACTGTTATACAGTCACAGGGAGAAGGCGTGGCACCAACACATGGTCGAAGTCTGAATGATAGAGAAGCCACAGGAACGATGGGCCGAATGGGCTCCGGTGCTGAACGCCTCCCTTTAACTAAAGACTACACCAGGTAATCCCACCCTGATCCGTCCTTCACTCCCTTCAGCAAAACACAGTCAAACGAGCCCTTTCCCGCTCTCTCTGTAGCCCAGCTCAATACACAAGATCAATCTGGGCACTGCTGAATTTTCTTTACCCCCCGACCCAACAACTTACCAGTCAGTACTGGTCTTATCATTGACCACATCCTGGTAGGCAGCCTGCAGAGCAGGCCCATTCCGACTCAGGTTCAGCGCCATCTTTCCCAGCCAGCGACCACGCAGGCGCACAACCAACACGCCCTTCGTGCCGGGCACCGGTGCGCATGCGTCACGTACCTCTTCCCCGCCCGTCAACAGGGATACGTTGGCGCATGCGCCCCCGCTCAGGCTCCACCTTCTCTCAAGTTTTCCCACCGTCCGACCTCACGCGCAAGAAAAACCCACCCAGTCAGATTTAGAGGGGCCGGCGTTTGACTGGGGTGTACAAAGTTTAAAAATAAAATCACAAAACACCAGGTTATAGTCCACCAGGTTTATCTGAAAGGACTAGCTTTCGCAGTGCTGCTTCTTCGTCAGGTAATTGTTTCGTTTCGAGCGACGAAAAGCTTATGCCGGAAACGTCAAACTCACCCCGCTCCCAGGATGCTGCCTGAGCAGCTGCGCTTTCCCAGCGCCACACTCTTCAACCCGTGTCCCCCTCAGCCAATGGGAGAGCAGGTCCTGCCAGCAAAACGTTGGGGTCTGCGGGGCTCGACGGTTTGATTGATGGTTTATTTCCTCCAATGGGGTGGAGAGCTGGTGGTCGCGCCTGCGTGGGTGAAGGGGGGGTGTGTCCTGGTTTCCCGGTGGTTAGTGCGGCGCTCGCGGCTAGGTGTGGGGTGGCTGTTTGCTCGAGAGGCGACGGTTTGGAATCAATCAACGCCAGTATTTTCATCTCCGTAGATAGCAGGATAGCTCCTACCTGGTGTAATCCTCTGTGTCTTCTCAAGTTTTGAGTGAATGTTTTAAAGCGCTGATTGAGTTGGAGGGAGGTTTCATTCCAGCGGGGCGCTGAATTTTATCCCGCGTTTGGCCCCGGGGGGAAGTAAGGAAAACGTTTGGAAATAGGTTCGTATTCAGTTCAAAAGAAAACCAGTTTTGTAAAGTAAAGCGTCCAAAATTGGTTTTAAGTCAGAACAAAAAATGAAAGTGGTGTGAGGGAAAGGTCGTCAGCAGCATAAAAACAGATGGGAAGAGCTTTGGCCAATACTTGGAAGTGGAAAAATAAAGGGGAATGAAAGCCAGTGTTGGTCCTCCAGGACTGGTGGAGGCTTAGAATACATAGTTTGTGGCTAACTGCTTGTCAGAAGACTTGGGAATCTTCTTAAATACACTACAGGGAGGACTTGACTTCAAAAAAGTGATCATCATCAATAAGGGAAAGGTACCAGGACCTGATGGACTGCATCCAAAGATCTTTTAAGAACTGACTGCAGAGAGAGTGAATATATTGCACAAAACCTCCCATGTTTCCTTTGGCTTTGGACAAGGACTAGATTAGATTACATTACAGATTACATTAGATTACATTACAGTGTGGAAACAGGCCCTTCGGCCCAACAAGTCCACACCAAGCCGCTGAAGCGCAACCCACCAATACCCCTACATTTGCCCCTTACCTAACACTATGGGCAATTTAGCATGGCCAATTCACCTGACCTGCACATTTTTGGACTGTGGGAGGAAACCGGAGCACCCGGAGGAAACCCACGCAGACACGTGGAGAACGTGCAAACTCCACACAGTCAGTCGCCTGAGTCAGGGTCTCAGCCGCTGTGAGGCAGCAGTGCTAACCGCTGTGCCACCGTGCCGCCGACTAGTGCAGTTGGAAGCTATTAACCAGTTGCTTTGAAATCGGTTGTCAGAAATGATGTTGATACGATTATTATTATGGAAAAATACTTAGTAAATGGTATGATCAAGCAGAGTTGATGGTACTTCATGAATGGGAAATGGTGTGTAATTCTGTTTAAATAGTGATGCTCATAGTGGACTGAGGGAAATTGGTAGCGGTGATGTCTTGAAATGTCCAAATGTAATTTTATAAAGAGCCAAATCAAAGACCACATGGGGTGAACGTAATGTATCAGTATGGCTAAATGTTTGGTTAGCTTACAGGAAGCAGTGAGTAAGAATAAGAGACTTTTTGAGCTGGTAAGCAAAGGTGTGTGAACTACTTATAGTGCATATTCGTAATGTGGTTGATTAGACTGAACATATGGGAGCAAAGTTTGCTGGTGACATCCAAGGTGTAGGAAAGTAAAGTTGCCAAGATGTGAGAGAGAGAGTGTTTGCTAAGGCTTAAAGCCAGATGAAGTAAATGAGGGCAGATGGAACACAATGTGTAAAGTTAACTTCTCTCACTCCCAGAATGAAGGCTTATGAGGAAAGGCTGAAAAGGTTGATCCTGTAAGCACAAAACTATAGAAGAACAAGAGGTCACTTTGTTGAGTTCGGATCCTGAGGAAACTTGGTATGGTGGATAATGTCAGGATGTTTCCTTTTTAGGGGTCATTAAGACTAAAGAATAAGAGGTCCCTGTGTTTAAATAGAAGGGTGAAGTGGATCTTTCTCTCCCAGAAAGCAGTGGACACTGAGTCATTAAGTATATTGGCAATGCTAAGTTAGATTGCTTTTTGATAGAGTTCTCGTGTGTAGACAGGAAACTGGAGTTGAGATCAGCCATGATCTTAGAGGGTCCCATTGGCTGCCACCTGTTCTTCAGTCCTTTGTCCCTGTGTTGATTGCGATTAAATCTGGATACTAAAAGGACAGGCTGACCATACTGAGATCTCTGAAGGTCTGCCTTTATTCTTGTCCTTCCATCCTCCATTACATAGACTGCATCCTCAGGTGGTAGAGGATGTTTAACGCGACTGATTTGAAATTTAACTAACCCTGATAGATGGGTCACTTGAAAATATTTGTGTTCTGTACATTGGAGAATATTCTGAGGAATAGAATGTAACCCATATCATGTATGATTTCTTAAGTTTTTTTTTTCATTTGCAGGATGAGAGCATCACTAGCTCCATAAGGATTTATTGCTCATCCATAATTGTGCAGAGGGCCGTTAAGAATCAACCACGTTCTTGTAGGTGTGGAGTCACATGTAGGCCAGACCAGGTAAGGTTGACTGATTAATGCCCTGTAGGGAAGGAGACTATCAGATGGATGATTGCAACAATTGGTAATGGTTTTGCGGGCATCACCTATGAGGAAGTGGCTGAGGCGTTGAATAGATATTTTGTCAGTCTTCACAATGGTGGACACGAATGACATGCCAGTAGTTGACAAAGCGATGAAGGTAGGTGAGGATCTGGAAACAATCATTATCATGCAAGAGTTTGTGATTAGATTAGATTGCCTACAGTCCACACTGACCCCCTGAAGACTAACCCACCCAGACCCATTCCCCTCTGACTAATGCACCTAACACGATGGGCAATTAAGCATGGCCAGTTCACCTGATCTGTACATGTTTGGACTGCAGGAGAAAGCCCACACAGACATGGGGAGAATGTGCAAACTCAACATAGACAGTTGCCCAAGGCTGGAATTGAACCCAAGTCCCTGGCACTGAAGGGCAACAATGCTCACCACTGAGCCACCATGCCACCCTGTGCATGTGTTGGGCATGCTAATGGAGCTAAAGGTGGACAAGTCTACTGGCCCTGATGGAATGCATCCCAGGGTGCTGAAAGAGATGGTGGGAGAAATAGCAAGTGCACCTGTGGTAATTTCTCAAAATTCACTGGACTCTGGTGCAGTTCCAGCAGCTTGGAAAACAGTAGATGTGACGCCACTGTTAAAGGGAGGTAGACAAAAGATGGGAAATTATAGATCAGCCTCAGCCTCCGACGCTCCAGGGAAAACGGCCATAACCTCTCGCTGTAGCTCATCCAACAGAAAGTTACCTGTGCCTCCACCAGTGTCATCTACTGTATCCGTTGCACCTGATGTGGTCTCCTGTACATCAGGAAGACAGGGTGCCAACTTGCGCATCATTCCAGAGAGTATCTCTGGGACGCATGCACCAACAACCCCACCGGCCCATGGCTGAACACTTCAATTCCCCCTCCCACTCAGCAAAGGGCATGCAGATCCTGGACAGCCTCCAACGCCAAACCCTTAGGAACTGACGCCTGGAGGAAGAAAGCCTCGTGTTCCGCCTTGGGACCCTGCAACCACATGGGATCAATGTGAATTTCACCAGCTTCCTCACTTCCCCTCCCCCAACATTATGCCATCCCAAGCCTCCAACTGAAGATCTGGCTTTTAAGTCTACACTCTATTTTCTTGCAGCCCAGCACAGAGCATCCATAAACAGAGGTTATACGCTTCCGTGTTCCTCGGAGAAGTTGCGCACATGGCTTAATGCAAAGACCTTTTTATACTTTTCTTAAAACCAATGCAACAGGTAGATCACCACTCAATGTTAGCTTGATTTCAACTGTAGAAAGATAAACCAAAGATGCAAACATTTGCTTTTTCAGGCATGGATTTGGGGAAGGTGCACATGTAATCTTAGCCATTATTTCAAAGGGAATATAGTATAAAAGTAGGAAGGTTTTGCTTAAATTGTACAAGACCCTTGTCAAATCCTGGTTGGAATACCATGAACAGTCTTGGGCCCATTGCCTAAGGAAGGGTATACTGGCACTGGAAGCAGCTCAGAGAAAGTTCACCTCGCTGATACCAGATGTGGAGTGACTGTCTTTGCACATGTATTCATTGCAATTTTGAAGAGTGACAAACGTGCTTGATATACAAGTTTCTTAGGGGACTTGACTGAGTGCATTTGTAAAGTCAATTCCCCTTGTGGAGTCGAGGACCAGGCACCTTAATCTGAGAATAAGGGCAACTGCTCTGCCCAGGACCATATGAACCTCCAGAGAGTTGTGAACACAGCTCAGTTCATCGTGCAAGCCAAACTCCATCCATTGACTCCATCTATACCTCTCACTGCCTTGGGAAGACAGCCAACATTATCAAAGACCTTTTCTGCCCTGGTTATAATCTTTTTCAGTGTTTTTCATTACAGATAAGGTACAAAAGCTGGAGCATGTGTACCTCAAGATTCAAGAGCAGCTTCTTTCTTGGTTTTATCAGACTTCTGAATGGACCTCTCAAACTTAAAATTTGAATATTGATATTGTTCTTTGAGCATCTTGTCTACAATTGTAACCTTGTTTTCTTTGCACTGTTCTTTTAAACTAATGCACTTTGCATGATATGATCTACCTGTATAGCACACAAAACAAAACTTCACGATATCGAGGTACATGCGACAATAAATCAAATTAAGTTAAACTAAGGCAGGAAAGTGGATGATCAGATCAGCCATTATCTCATCAAATGGCAGAGTAGACTTGATTGCAAAAGAGGAAATTTGGGAGGTCTTAGAGAATGTAAAGATGCATGAATTGCTGGGACCTGGTCTAATGTATCCCAGAACATTGTGGAAACTAAGGGAGGAAATTGCGAGACCCTTTTCAGAAATATTTGCATCATCTTTATCTATGGCTGAGCTGCTGGAAGACAGGAGGCTTGTTATGTTGCCTATTTTAAAGAAAGGTGCAAGGAGAAGCAGGGCAACATAGACCTGTGACTAGGGCTTTGGTTGTGGGTAAATTGTTGATGATTATAAAAGATGATCAGCATGCTTTTATGTGAAGAAAATTGTCTCTCAAACTTGATTGAGTTTTTTGATCAAATTACCCATAAGCTTGTTGAGGGCAGAGCAGTGGATGTTGTTTACTTGGACTTCAGTAAAACCTTGAAGGTTCAGCATGGCAGACTAATTAGTGAAGTTAGGTCCAATGAGATTCAGGGGAGCTTGCCAATTGGATATGTAATTGGCTTAATGGCAGGAGACAGTGGTTGTGGAGGGTAACATTGCAGACTGGAGGCCTGTCACCAGTGCTGGTCCACAGAGATTTGTTCTGAGTCCTTTTACATGTTCATAAACAATTTGGATGAGAAGATGGAAAGCATAGTTTGTAAGTTTGCAGAGTGCACCAAAACTAGTGGTATAGTAGATGTTGAAGGTAGTTTTCTAATATTACAAAGGGATCTTGACCAAATGGGTCGATAGGCTTACAAATGGCAGATGGAGTTCAATCAGAACAAGTGCAAAGCACTGCATTTTGGGACAACAAACAAGGGTAGTACTTATGCAATTAATGTTCAAGACCTGGATAGTGTTGGAGAACAGAGGGACCTCTGAGTTCAGGTGAGTATTAATTGAAGTTTGCATCACATACAGACAAGGTAGTTTAAAAAAGCTTTTGGTACACTTGCCTTATTTGCTCAGTCCTTTGAATGTCGGAGTTGGGAAGTCATGTTGAGGTTTTACAACTATTCCCAGATTCTCCTTGGGATCCATATCAGCCTTTACTTTGGCCAACAAAATGGAAAACCAAGTTTACAGAAGTTCTGGTGCCACAGAAAATCTCGGAGCACAAATGGAAATTTCTAATGAGTTGCAGTAACTGTCAGCAATAGTGGGCGGCACGGTGGCACAGTGGTTAGCACTGTTGCATCACAGCGCCAGAGACCCGGGTTCAATTCCCGACTCAGGCGACTGACTCTGTGGAGTTTGCACATTCTCCCCGTGTCTGCGTGGGTTTCCTCCGGGTGCTCCGGTTTCCTCCCACAGTCCAAAGATGTGCAGGTCAGGTGAATTGGCCATGCTAAATTGCCCATAGTGTTAGGTTAAAAGGGGTAAATGTGGGGGTATGGGTGGGTTGCGCTTCGGCGGGTCGGTGTGGACTTGTTGGGCCGAAGGGCCTGTTTCCACACTGTAAGTAATCTAATCTAAAAAAAAAATTCATTTCTCTCTTGGCATCATGCAATAATGACCCATGATTATAAACTGAAGATGGAACCAATTAGTTATATACTTAACAAGGACTCGTTTCTGGTGTTAGGAATGATTAATATGTGAGGAAAAGCTGACAAACTGGACTGAGGTCCATTAAGTGAAGGGAGATTCTATTGAAATGGAAATAATCCTGAGAGGACTTGATTGCGAGGGTGTTGCCTCTTGTGATACAGACTGGATTTGGGGAGCACAGTTCAAGAATAAGAAATGTAATGTTTAAAGTTAAGAGGAGGAGACTTTATTTTCCCTCAGGGTTACATGAACTAGGAATTCTCTCTCTTGGAAAACAGTGGAGGCTGGGTCTTGGAATTTGTTCAAGGCTCAGTGAGATAGTTAATAAATGAAAGAGTTGTGTTATGGGCGAGCGTTGAGCTGAGAGCACAACCAGATTGACTGTGATCTTATTGAATGGTGCAGCAGCTTGCAGGATCGATGGTCTGTTTGTGCTCCCAAGTTGCAGGTTCCAAAGAAACACCTTCCGAAACTATGTAGGGGAGGTGGAAATGTGTGGTTAAGGGCCTGAATGACTTTTGCTGTCTGATTTACTGATTCACCAGCCGTGTATTTTAATGATAAATTACTCCAAGCTACATGCAATTTCAGAAAATAGTGAGGAGACCCGAACCATGAAACTGATGCCAACTCCAACACCTTCTATTTTCACAGCAACTTCAACCTACTCCAGTTTAGCACGTAACTTCAGAAGAGCTGAAAGACTGTTGTTCAGACACATGGCTGCAGTTACAATTTAAACAGTATCCAAACAGAGGGGAAATAACCAAGCCGTTGATAGAATGAATTTTGGAGCTTAGTGCCTGGAGGCTGAAAGAATGGCCACCAATAGTGCAATGATTACCAACAGAATTAGAGGAAGGTAGGGCTAGATGAGGTTACATTTGGAGATTATTAAGACAGGAAAGGTGTGGGGCTTGGGGAGGTGACAGAAAGGGAGAGGGTTAGGGTGCAAAGGTTAGAGATAGGGCTGTAACCGTGACAGGAATTGTAAAGAAAGATGACAGTTTTGCACCAATCTGTTCATGTTAATGGTCAGAGGGACTCATTGTGAATGACAGGCTGAGAGACAATGCTCAATAGTATTGACATGCCACCTCCTGGGCAGGTAGCATGAGATCATTGTCATTTGGACAAGATCAAATGGAAAGAAGAATTAGGACGTGAAATGTGATCGTGACTGATGAATAGTGAATGAAGGCATAATTAACTGTTGGAAAGATTATGCCAAGTCAGAAATTTCTCATACGCTGATTGGGAATCTGATCAAATCTGCACTCAAGTCATCCAAGTAAGTCAGAATAGAACACTTCCAACTACAAAACTATTCTGAAATGAGCCCAATAAGAGAAGTTGACTCTTGAGAAAGAATGGTGTCACAAAAATCTGTGACTCAGATGTGGTTCAGATTCAAATTAGAATTGCTTTCTTCTCTATCTGATTGTGCTTTGTGTGACCTGAGTGCGTGATACTCAGCAGAGCAGCAGTGACCTCCAGAAGCATGGAGGGAGCAGTTTTGGATCTGTGTTTCATTTTTGCTCTTGCAAAGGACTCCTCCTTGTTCTAGAATTTGGAGTTTGTCATCAATGCAGAATCTTTTCTTGTCCAAAAAGTATGAAGTTGACTCACTTTGAAGTATGCTATCATCTTGCAAGTGCCCCACAGATGATTCTCGCTGAGAATATCTGTGTGATTCACACACATTATGCTTTGTTGCACATCTTATCTCAAATTCTGAGTGATCTCTACAGTCTGAGGTGACATGTAACAATATAAACACAAGGAGAATGAAGCCCCTGATGTCAGTCGATCTTGAGATAGCCAGAATTTGCTTCACTGATTTACCTTCAATCTCTGAAGAGAGTATTTTTCTTTCACCCCATTCTCCATTTCAGATATCTGTAACTTCTAATCACCTATACCCCCTCATCTTGCTGATTTTAACTGCCAATTAAACATGCTCTCACCTCCAGATTCTGAGTTAGCTGATGACTCAGTAGTGCTGGTCTCAATCTAATGTAATGGTCTCGAACTAGCAGCTAAATCAATTGTCCGGTACTTGAACAGTAACACTGCAGTTAGCCCACTCTGTGTTAATATCACAGACTTGCTGTCTTGAGGTTTCTGTTTCATCTCACAATCAGTGTTTTATTGGCTGCTTTAGTTCTTCAGATGTGAAAAGCACGATATAATTTAGTTTTTTTAAATTTCCTCTTCAATTAACTTGAATGGTGAAATGTTGCATACCGCATGAGCTTGCAAATTTGGCTTCAAGATGCTGCTTTGTCATGGGTTTATTCAGAAAGTAGGCAGTCTTTGTGTTGTTGTAGTTGACGTGCTTGCTGTAAAGTATAAGCTAACTTGCATTTCTGTTGAATGTGATTGTCTGCAACCACCAAAGTGCTTTGTGCCAGTGACATACATCTGATTTGTGTTCTCTGCGTCAGTACCGATAACCTGTTTTATATTGGGGTACCTACTCTGTTCCTGTTCAAAATAATGCTGCGGAACCATTGCTGTTCACTTGAGGGGGCAACTGTGGCCTTTGTCTTTCAGATAAGACAATAGATAGCATCTCTGGTAGTCCTGCAATCTTACAATTTTGACACTGACCATGTCTAACCTGGAGTGAAATAACCTTGTGATTAGGCTGATGGTATGAGCTACACAGCCAGGGCTAACATGCAAAAAATAAAATCCAGAACTGATTTAAGTGGAGTATCTGTGCTGTCTTTGTGGAGCACTGTGATGTTAGAATGTGATTACTTCATTTTGCAGATTCTGCCCTGCCTCCTCAATGTCCGATCGACCTAGTCTCCCTTCACGAGGTGGCTTGCCTCGTGCTTCTCTTGACCCTGATCTCCCTGGATGTTGCCAGGAGCCAGCACAGAAATTGGGAGTGGCCTTGCCAAGAGGGAGAACAATTCTAAGTGTGCGACCCCCGAAGTCAGAGTCCTTGCGAGATTACCCACTGCAAGATGAGCAATTGGCAGCCAATCTCGGATTTACCCACGGAGTATGTATGGCACATTGTTTTTACAAAACTTCCAAGTATTTCATAGCGCATGTCCTGATTTTTATATTTCGGAAAACAAAGCAAGGTTCAGTTTAAATTTTCTGTGGGATATGTTGATTGCTGTGCAACCTTATAAGGACATGGTGTTCAACCCTATCAATCTGTTCACGTACATGGCTTATTTAAAGCCACGAAGTCATATTAAATAGAGTTTTCCGAGGTGATGAATTTAAACCAGTGATTCCTGTGCAAGTCTTGAGAGCATTTTCCCTGGCTTAGTTGCACGAGTAAAGTACGTTTGAAATGTATATCTGTTTGACTTATTCCCTATCGGGCAATCTTAGTAATAATTAAGTTCAGCTGAGTGAAATTTTGGTCATAATTGCCCATTATTTTACAGAATTAATTTATGGAATGGAGTAAATTTCTGAACTTGGTAATTTTTCAGAGTTCAAAGCCTATTCTGAACATGATTCAGATTTAGTCAGATGTTATTTCTGTTTGGCTCTACTTTGGTGCTGCTAATTAGTTCACTATTTTGTTTGTTTTTCAGATTTCTAGCGTCCATATTATTTTTGTTTTGATTGAACGTATTCAAATTGAGTGAGAATGTTATTAGTTTTCTCAGATAAGTTTGAAAGTGTTAAAAGCTGCAGTGGATGCAGGGGCCTTAGAGATGAGCTAAACCGTGTACACAACATAGAGTCATAGAGATGTACAGCATGGAAACAGACCCTTCGGTCCAACCCGTCCATGCCGACCAGATACCCCAACCCAATCTAGTCCCACCTGCCAGCACCTGGCCCATATCCCTCCAAACCCTTCCTATTCATATACCCATCCAAATGCCTCTTAAATTTTGCAGTTGTACCAGCCTCCACCGCATCCTCTGGCAGCTAATTCCACACACGTACCACCCTCTGCATGAAAAAGTTGCCCCCTCAAACAGTGAAGCTTCAAGAAAGAGGAACATGCAAGATTGGGATTATACATTTCATATCCACTGGATGTCCCTATTGTAATGTGAAGAGTGTGATCAGTCAGAGTCCACGATGATATGTGTTCTTAGTTGTCTCGAAGAAGCCATGACCTCAAAGCTAACATCCTTATCTTGATTTCTTCTTTTGATAGTATTAGGGAATGTTTTGCAGTTCCTGCTCTCTTCCCGCCCCCCCCCCCAAGAGGGCAGTGTCTCTGCAGATCCAGTTAAAAATCTCACATCACCAAGTAATAGATTAGATTACTTACAGGCCCTTCGGCTCAACAAGTCCACACCGACCCGCCGAAGCGTAACCCACCCAGACCCATACTCCTACATTTATCCATTCACCTAACACTGCAGACAATTTAGCATGGTCAATTCACCTAACCCGCACATTTTTGGATTGTGGGAGGAAACCGGAGCACCCGGAGGAAACCCACGCAGACGCGGGGAGAACGTGCAAACTCCACACAGTCAGTCGTCTGAGGCGGGAATTGAACCCGGGTCTCTGGCGCTGTGAGGCAGCAGTGCTGACCACTGTGCCACCGTGCCGCCCACTAATAGTTTATTTGGAAGCAGCAACTTTTGGACCGTTGCTCCTTCATCAAGTAGTAGCACTCTGAAAGCTCTTACTTCCAAATAAACCTGTTGAATGATCACCTGGTGTGTGTTTTTTTTTAACTTTGTCCACCCCAGTGCAACACTGGCTCCTCCACATCATTTGTTCAGATCCTAACAAGAGCATTTTAACTGTCAGAACCTACTTGAGAACAATTGAGGCATTGCTTCTAAAGGCCACTGGTAAGCCCTCTGGCAGTTGTACTTGGTTGTTGGACTGGCTGTCTGAAGCTGAGAAATTCGAGCTGCACTGTCAAGGCTTGTACCTAATTTCACTTAGAGTCCAGACAGTGTGGACTGGACCATTTGGCCCATTGAGTTTGTACCAATCCTCTGGAGAGCATTCACCCCACCCTATTCTTGTAACTCATCTAACCTGCATATCCATGGACACTGGGTAATTTAGCATGACCAATCCACCTAACCTGCACATCTTTGGGTGAAAATTGGGGCACCCGGAGGAAGCCCATGAAGGGAGAATGTGCAAACTCCACACACATAGTTGCCTGATGGTGGAATTGAACCCAGTTCTCTGGTGCTGAGAGGCAGCAGTGCTAACTACTGACCCACCATGCTGCCTGTGGTGGTCAGTTCGCTAGAACTATTGAAAACCTTGGTTCCCACAATACACGACTTGCACATTGTTATAAATATTTGACCACGATCACAATCAAAACTTTGTATTGATTTAAGAATGAAGAGGGTGTGTCACGAATTGAAGTTACGTAGCACGGAAGGAGGTAATTCATCCCATTGTATCTTTATTGGCTCATGGGGCTCTCCAATTAACCTCCCAGTGCCCTACCCTTTCCTTTAGCCCTGCAAATGTCTTTGAATTTCCCATCTCACTTGCATATGCTGGCCTTAGACAAACTGGGATTGTCTGAATTGGCAGATAATGCTGAAAGTTAATTACTTTGAGCAACAGGTTTGTTTTATTTCTTTGTTAAAGTTGGAAACTCTTCTGTTTTCCCAGTGTTGTTTCATTGCCCTTCCCACATTATATTCTCCACCTGGAAGTGGGCTTTCAGAGTTATTTCCATTAGTGTCTATTGCATTTTGGTTGGTGTTGAAGGAGCCACCAACCACACAACGCAAGCATCTTTTCCACTGCAACATTGAATAACCTACCCTATAATCAAGGCTAACATGCACATAGTAGCACCGAGCAAAAACTATCCTGTCAGACTTGTAATTCAGAGGAGACGACAAACCGTGGCCCATGCCTATCTTTTTTGATGGCATTCTCCGTGACTGTCCTGGCTTCTCGCAGCACCACCATGATGAAACCAATTCTCGAATCAATTATTACCTTTCATCAGTGCAATTCAGCTATGTGAAGATCACCTGTAATGTTTCCCATATGATAAGACTGATGGTATCTTAATGAGTCTCATGGTTGTGAAGTGTTTTGGGTGACACTGTCATGGTGAAGCATGCTGTAAGAATGAGAGTTTATACACATGCAAGTTCTTTCTTTCTAATTGTCTCTTTTTGTTTTAGCCACTGGGCCGTTCAACTGGACGAGTTCGAGGTCTCACTTCATTGCTGCAGTTTGAAGGCAGTGGACGAGGAGATTACCTTGGCAAGTGGATTTGTCCTTCAGCTGAGCTAAGAATCAATCTCAGGTGTTTGACCCTGTGTGTTGACATGTTGCAGAACTGTTGTTTGCTGCTTCCCAGCTCCTCTTGGTAGTTTACTTGGTTCTCCCCCATCATGCACTGGCTTCAGGAGATCTTCCTTGCAACAGTCTAGAAGACTCTATGGTTTCTGACTTGGCTGCAATAGCAGCACAGAGAGGTTCATCGAGGTGGCCCCTTCTAATGCTGTGCAGTTAGGTTTAGTGGATACAACTAAACAAGTCCCTGTCCCATTTCTCTGCATGTTTACTTGCACTTAACACAATGCTTGTGAGAGGTTTTCATGAGTGGATATTTCCAATAGGTCATGCCTCTTTTTTTTTCCTGAGAGGAGTCATGTCCACTTTAAAACTTTGACGCTTTCTGCTCAGTGTTTCCAGCATTTATTGCTTTTATTTAAAATTTTTAGCATCTGCATGATTTTGATTTTCTGTTGCTGTAAATTCTTCTCTTCTTGGAGACTGCTGCCTTCAATTCCCATTCATACTGGGAATGGAAAATATTTTGAGCAGTATATCAGGGTCACAGTGCAAGGTAGTTAGCAGTAATTCCAGTCAAGAATCTGACAGAGTAAGAAGAATGTGGGGCACACAGCCACGGAGTGGTTTAGTCCAAAGGCACAGCTGTATTTGAAGGTAAACTGGATAAACGTGAGGGCAGTTAGAGGAGAAGGACATGTGTGGATGATGTACAGTGTAAGGCTAAGCATAGACTAGTTTGACAGAATGGTGTCTCTGGCTTACAGCATTGTGGGGGGGCAGTTCTGATTGCTACAAAAACCTCTGGGTGTGGAGAGTGCTATCCACACTAGACCCTGTGGAAGGATGGGGCAGCAGGGATTCTGCAGGGAAATCGTGTGGAGTGAAGTGACTTGCATTTCGTTCTTGTTCCTCCGAAAACTGCCACATGAGATAAGTGCATCAGTAGGATCAGCATACACTTTTATGCAGTACCTCTAA